>NC_056589.1:20128987-20428987 GCF_018340385.1 Cyprinus carpio
TTATAAGCACTTGTTGCAGAATATTTACTGTATGTCTGCCCGTTGGGTGGATTCTAATTGGCTGTCATTGATTTTAATCACTCATCAAAAAATTCTATAATAGATTTTCTTTCCTGTAGATGACTCTGTGTACCTTCCAAGTGAGGAACTGCTGCAGGAGTACATTTTAAATGAAAATGGGATCTTGTATCAGGGCTCCTGGGATGATATCACCACTGTGCCTTGGAACTTTGGACAGGTAACCTGCAAATGCATTCCCAGGTTCTCAAGATCCAAACTTATACAGCCCCCCATCTGTTTAGACAGTCTTGTGGCCAGTGCCCTTTCTGAGAAAGTATAACAGCCTGAGATGACTGACACACAGGGAGGATTTACGGTGATGTTGCATGGTGGTGGAATTCAGATGAGGCAGAGTGTGAATTGTGACAGATCAGTGGCAGGAGAACCGCAGAGGGCTTGTCTGCTGGGTAATCACTCTCTATAGATGTCAGACATTTCAGCAACAATGTCTGTCTCACAAACAAGTGACTGTCCCATTTCACTCAGAGAGAAATTGGAAGTCTAGGGGAGAAATTCGATTCTCCAGGTTAAGCGGGGGAAATGAAAATACTAAGCTTTCTTTGTAAAATACAAGTAAAACCCTAAGGACAGAACTCACAAATAAAATTGGTTTAGTCTATGCTTTAGACATACTTTATTGTTTGTTTTAAGGTCAGATTATTTTCTGTGGATCAGCAGCATGTCCCATTAACTTTAACGGTATCTAATTGTCAATACTCCTTTAAAAAAACCTATGCACCCCTCAGTAGGCCTACATTTTGGAGTAATGTGAGCAAACAAAAATATTCATTCTTTGGATTCTATTTTTTAATCAGTTTGAAAAAGATGTGGTGGATATTTGCTTTGAAGTGCTGGACAATTCACCCACAGCCCTGAAAAATTCAGAGATGGACATAGCTAACAGAGGAAGCCCTGTTTATGTTAGCAGGACTATTACTGCCATGGTAAGGCACCTGTCAACATGGTCATTCAACCCTTGTAATAATCATATTTGCTCAAGGATAAATTACTTTTTCACTGATGTAATCTGTAAGAAGTATTTTATACATATATACATTCTGTGTATATATATACGTTCTACATACAGAATAATCTGCATTAACAGGTGAATGCTAATGATGATCGGGGGGTGGTATCTGGGCGCTGGGATGGAGAGTACAGTGATGGGGTGGCACCCACACGGTGGACTGGCAGTGTGCCCATCCTGAGGCGTTGGAGTGAGGATGGAGGACAGAAAGTGCGCTATGGGCAGTGCTGGGTGTTCACAGGAGTGGCCTGCACAGGTAAGAAAGCAAAAGATTTAGAAAATATTCTAGATCTTTCTAAATTCAGAAATGCTTAATACTGTTATTATTTCTGCTTGTATTTCATGTGTTCTGTAACATGCCCTTTCCACAGTCCTCCGCTGTCTTGGCATTCCAACGAGATGTATCACAAATTACTCATCTGCTCATGACACTGATGCAAACGTTTCTGTGGATTACCTTTTCAATGATCAACTTGAAAGTGTGTCTGAAGGCAGGAAGGACTCCATCTGGTGAGTTATGATATCCACATTATTTTTTTTATTTAGCTCTAAACCCAAACAGTTGTCTAATTTTTGTCTAATTTAATTTCTCCTAAGCAATTTTAAGAAAAACATCTGAGACAAAGTTGAACTCCATCAAGTTAGGTTATTAGAGATTTTAAAGAGCAACTCTGAACAATAAAATTTTTCTCTTTTGTCCCTGACCTGTGAGCTTCATCCTCTATTTTCAGGAACTATCACTGTTGGGTTGAATCCTGGATGAAACGCGATGACCTCCCAGAAGGTTACAATGGATGGCAGGTGCTAGATCCAACTCCTCAAGAAAGAAGTGATGGTAAAGCGTTACTCTTTCAAGTATAAAAAGCAAGAACATCCAGAGATTATCTCCCATTACATAAAACTGGAATAATAGCTAGCTTGTACATACCTACATATCTGTACATACCTTATCTTCTCCCATGTTCTTACAGGAGTCTTCTGCTGTGGGCCTTGTCCAGTCCGTGCCGTCAAGGAGGGAGAGGTGGGGTTGAAGTACGACACCCCATTTGTGTTTTCTGAGGTGAATGCTGATCTGATCGTCTGGATTGTTCATCCAGATGGGGAACGAATTCAAGTGTCCCAAAACAGTAAAGTTATAGGGCGGAACATAAGCACTAAGAGTGTGTCTGGAGACTTCAGAGAGGACATTACTGCTAACTACAAATATCCTGAAGGTAAAAACAAGCGACCTGTTGAATGTACCCATTTGTTTTCAATCCATTGAACCACTTTATAGTTAACTCATTTTGACATTTGACATTCTGTTATTATATTAAGTTCATTGTCTCCTGTTGTAC
Organism: Cyprinus carpio; assembly: GCF_018340385.1. Lineage (NCBI taxonomy): Eukaryota > Metazoa > Chordata > Actinopteri > Cypriniformes > Cyprinidae > Cyprinus > Cyprinus carpio. Next base: position 20,131,412 of record NC_056589.1, read on the forward strand.
CTGAAACCTTGTACATGTTACTTCTACTTGTTACATTTGTCTAAGTGAGCATATTTAAAACGTTAATTTATGATTAAAAATGGTAGTGTAGGTGAAAAATGTAACATTTATTATTTCATTTTTTTTATTTATATTATAATTTTTATTATTATAATTGTTTAGAAAATAAGTGGCCTTTGTGAAGGAAAGTTATTCCATCGGTATATTGTTTAGAGTAAGGCATATGGTATGATACATTTTGATTTCGTGTTTCTGATTTCAATTTATATTTGTCCATGCCAACTGATTCTGAAATTGTGACATTTTGATATTAATCACATTCTAATGCTTTGACCACAGGATCAATGAAGGAGCGAGAGGTTTATAAAAAGGCAGGAAGACAAGTGGGCCAAAAGAACAAAGTCCCAGGGCAGCTTGAGCTTTTCATCAAGCACGCCCCAGCTGTCCATGGGACAGACTTTGACGTGATCATAGAGGTGTATAATGCTGGCAGGGAGGACACAGATGCACAGCTCACAGTCACATCGAACGCAATAACCTACAATAGTATCCACCGTGCAGAGTGCCAGAGAAAGACAACCTCTCTCACAGTGCCAGCTCACAAAGGTAAGACTAGGAAACTTGGACAGTATCCTGAATTATTTTGCACACAGTCACATCTGCAAACAAATTTTACATCTCCTTTAAGGACAATAAATTCAAAAATACCTTTGCATCCCTTTATAGCTCATAAAGAAGTATTGCGACTTCAGTATGACCATTATGGGGCATGTGTGTCTGAACATCACATGATAAGAGTCACAGCCCTCCTCCAACCCACTGATCAAGACAACATCATCCTACAAGAAACCAACATCCCCTTGAAAATGCCAGTGCTTCATATCAAGGTGATGAACTGTTCCATTAATACTAGCACTGTATCAATGGCTTTAGCCCTTTTACCAATGACCAATATTTGTTCTACATTTCAGATTATTGGGAAAGCGATTGTATCACGTAAACTAACAGCATACATCTCCTTCAACAATCCCTTACCTGTTAGTCTTCAAGGAGGCGTGTTTACTGTGGAGGGAGCAGGACTGACAGAGGCGAAAGAAATAAAAACACAGTATGTACTAATTTTAGAAATCATGCAGAGTACGTACTCGATGTTAAATTAATTGTTCACCCCAAAATAAACTTAAAATGAACTCACTCTCAGGACATGCAAAATGTAGATGGGTTTGTTTTTTCATTGAAAACGATTTGAGAAATTTAGAACTGCATCACTTGTTCACCAATGGATCCTCTGCAGTGAATGGGTGCCGTCAGAATGAGAGTCCAAACAGCTGATGAAAACATCATAATAATCCACAAATGATCAACACAACTCCAATTCATCAGCTGACATCCTGTGAAGTGAAAAACTGCTTGTTTATTAAAAACAAATCCATAATTAAGGCATTTTAACTTTAAACCATCAATTCTTGCCAAAATGCCAGCCCATAATCCATAATAACACTTCCTCCAGTGAAAAAATCCATCCCCTTATTGTCTTCTCACTTCAAAATCCACCACATGCATGTTTAACTGTTTGGGACTGATTTGCAACAGTTTGAAGTTAAAAGTGTCTTAAAAGCTTTTCACTTCTCAAGACATTAACTGAGAGTTGTGTCAATTACTTGTGGATTATTGTGATGTTTTTATCAACTTGAACTCATTCTGACGGCACCCATTCACCGAGGATCCACTGGTGAGCAAGTGATTTAAATTTCTCAAAATCTATTCCAATGAAGAAACAAACTCATCTATATCTTGGATGGGCTGAGGGTGAGTACATTTCCAGCAAATTTTCATTCATGCATGAACTCAGTATCTAGTATACATTTCTCGAAGTGCATCGGACCTGATCTAAGGAATCCAAGTTTTGGTTGACTGTTAATGTGTATATGTCTTTTTTTCTCTAGTGGTAAGATTGAACCTGGTCAGGCTGTGACCGTTAAATTCTCCTTCAAGCCCACCCGTGCTGGCCTGAGGAAACTGCTTGTCGATTTTGACTCTGACAGACTGAGAGATGTAAAAGGAGAAGCCACTATCATTGTTCGGACAAAAATGTGATATAGGGACGCTGTCCCAGAAATCTAGACAAGCATGTACAGTTCAGAGAACCAGACATCATTAAGTATGTTGTAAATTATACAGTTAATGATATATACTTGACTTGATGAAAGCTGTTTTGCTTGTTACTTATTTAGTTTGAAATGCGTTTATACAAAGAGTTTGTAACATTTCCTTAATGATTACTTTGATATGATATCTTTGCATGCTTTCATGCAGACCTTGAATATAAGAACCTCAAAAGCTGTTTTTCTACATGTAAAATGCCCAATCATGTGAATTCACCCTAGCTTTTAATATATGAAAGGTTTTATCTAATGACAATTTTGATGTTTATTGATACTTTAAGTAAAATGCTGTTGTTGTGTTTGATATAAAAGTTTCGTAATAATAACTGAATATACACAGGTAAATATGACTGCAGAATTTATTTTCTATTTTTGTCAATCTTGTTGTTTATCACTCCATTTCCTATAAACAGCAATATCACAGTAGAAATAAAATGTCAGTGAAACGTTATTTCAGGTTTAGCTAGATAGTATAATGTATGCTTGCACACTTGACCTTGCATTTGTACCTTTTAACAAATGGAAATGGAGACTTTAGAAGTAAAGGCAAAGTCATTTTAAGGGTATTCAATAGTGGTAGGTAAAGGTAACTTATCTGATAACAGGGATAGCTAAAGAGTAACCTTAACCAGCGAGCAGGTGACATTTATTACAGGTACATTTCTGAGTAAAAAGTAGTGCCATTATTGTCATGTGAATGATCAACTCTTTCATATGGCTTAAAACTCGTATCTATTTTCTAGTTGTGCTTATCCTTTATGGAAATAGAATGTGGGGTTTGTGCATAAACAAGATTTTGTTCGCCACCTGCTGTAAGGAGAAGCTTACTGTTACTTTTATAGCCAAATACATTAAATTGAAAGTACTCTGTTTTAACTTATTGTTTTATTTTTATTGCATGGTTTTAGTTTAAATGTTTGTCTTGCTTTTGTATTGTGCAAAATCTTCTACCCTTCCATCACACTGCATCATAATATTCTGCCACTAAAATCCATTTGGACTGTTATTACAACTAATAATAATAATAATAATAATAATGATGATGATGATGATGATGATGATGATGATGAAGGAAGTTACATTTTTAGGATAACACGCACAATGATTTTCGTAAACATATAAAAGATGGCATTATTTACAGCAATGGTGTTGCTGGAAGAAGAAATGCTTATAAACCAGGAGAGAAAGAATAAAAATAGTATAGAGATAGTAAATCACGTTTTTAAGACAAAATAAAAATAATAATATCACTGCACTGTTTCTTTATCATTGCATCATCCAGTTCTGTCCTTTACGCCTTTGACATATCCAGGCTCGTCTTTGTTTTGATCGAAAGTATCCTGAACCAATAGAAACTACGTACACTGAAACGTCAATATTCCTGAACCAATCATCTTCTATCCTGTGGGCGGTACTTCTACTCTCCTTTTGGTTTCAACCGGCGTGGGAAGTAGTGTGACTGGCTTCTGAAGCGGTTAAAAGAATATTAATCGTAAGTTCCATTAGATGTGCATTTGTTTCCACACGTTATTTGTTGTTATTTTACATTATATGTTTGTGATCTATATCACGAGACCATATGAATCCAATTAATGGTGTTTCAGTGAATGACTAGATTGTCAGTTTAGACTTGTTTCGAGTTTAGGGGAAGCATGCTATTGTAAAATAAATCTGAAAGGATGAATTATTCACCACTCTTTGAAAGTTACCTTGACATAATGACCGGGTTACTTAATACTGAATAATCCGGATGGAGATGTTGATGTGCTAGTCAGCACCAGCTTGCATCATACATGTGGTCTATATGGGTTTGGCCTGTGCAATGCAGTGCAGCAGAAATGAGATTCCAGTTTTCATACACGTGTAGAAACTGTCATGCCATTTAGGTTTTGTATAGTTATGTATTCTTGGGAATGAGATCTTGCAGATTTTCTTATTGTTATTGTATTAAAGCGTTTTTGCCTCCTTTATGATCATAGAGCATCATCTATGGCTCTTCATCTCACTTTTTTATGTGCCAAAACTTTCTTCTGTTGTCAGGTGATTCTCACTGGGTCCAGGTCTTGGTCTGTTGATTTGTTCTGCTCATTAATTTTGGTGCATCATGTCATGTGCCTGATTCGTATGATTCTTCATGAAGCAGGATCTTTGTTTGGAATTTATATTCAGGGCTCAAAAATAAGAATGCACCCTGTCATGGTTTATTTATAAAAAAACAAACAAACAAACAAACAAAAAAAAAAAACATTTAAAAAGGTCTATTGATTTGCCAGGTGTGTGCTGCTTATTTTTGTGTTCTTTGCACCAGGTCTCTCCTTTAAGAATTTAATCTCAGTCAGGGTTTTATTAGTATGTTAATGAAAGGCTTCTAAATAAGAGCAACCTCACAACCCTGTGCTGCCTGATATTACTGCATTGTCACTACACTTACATTTAGCAGAAGCTTTTATTCAAACATTTAGATAAACAAACGAGGCAATATAACATTTGTGATTCATCCCAAGGAGTTTTTTCATCATGCATGCGTGTGACTTTGATGGATGTTCAATTTTCTTGTTTAATTATGACTTGTATTAGCCTTAGAGGCATAATTTAGATTAGGCTGAAAATGATAGTAATTTATATGTTAGTAAAATAAATAATACTTAAGTAAATATGAGCATTTTTCCAGGAAAAATGAGTTTTATATTATTATATATATTTATATGAGTTTTATATTATTATTATTATTATGATTATAGATTACATTTATTCATTTTGCAGAAGCTTTTGTTCAAGCCGGCATACAAATTAGGAAATACAGTAACAGGGATTAATATGAGAGCATCACATGCACTTTTTGATTGTCCGTGTGTGTTTTTTTTTTTTTTTTTTTGTGATGATTGTCACATTTTGATGATTTAATTATGTATTCGTGAAAATGTCATGATTTGCATCTTGTAAGCATGATTAAGATAAGGCTGAAACTTATAAACATCAGTATCTTTATTCAGGAAATATGTGTTAATATAAGTCTATATCTGTCATGGATTTCAGTTGTTATTGTGGTTTTGCAAAGAAAATTTAATTTAACTTTAATGAATTAAAAAAAAAAAAAAATATATATATATATATATATATATATAATATTTTTTTTTTTTTTTTTTTTTTTTTTTTATATATATATATATATTTATACTGGATGCAGTAAAATCATTGACAGGACAAGTAAAAATTTAATACTTATTTTTGAGCCCTGATATTGATAATAAATCAAGTTTAGCTGTATTTCAAATTAACTCATTTTAAGTCCACGTCATTATAGCAAGGAAATTCAGGTTCTCGGTGTGTAGATGTTGAAGCAGTTTAGTTGTTTGTCAACAGATGCTGTTTCTGGCATGCATGGCTTGAGTGTTTATGAGTTGACTTTTGGAAAAATATGTCTTAATGTTTTGTATTAGTTGTTATGGGAGATGTGCTGTAATTACTTCAGGGATGTCTTTTGTTTGCTGCATACTGGCTCCACCTGCTGAGGAGCTTCACTTCAGCGAGGAAGATGGTTTCTCAATGCTAGACCAAGTGTTTGATTGAATTTAAGGTTTTCAGGAGATATTTTGTATGGTTTGATGTGCTATTGTAATTTGCAAGCTTTGCTTCCTCACTTACCAGATTCGTCTCTCGCATGTCCTGATATTGATGCGGTGATCGTGAGGTGTGCATGATGCCCTTACAGGCCGCAGGTGTCCATAACAGATCCTTTAATTGTTGTTGGTTAACAGCACTAAGAAGCAGCTGCATGTTTACTCCACTCGCTGTTTTTGTGAAACCGGTTTCTGACTCACTGTGTGTTTGTATATATATCCCCAGTCCCCTGAGAAAAACACAACCAGCATGGACTCTTCACTGACTGCTGCACAGATCCGTGAGAAGTTCATCGACTTCTTTCGCCGCTATGATCACCAATACGTCCACTCGTCGTCCACCATTCCGCTTGATGACCCCACTCTGCTCTTCGCCAATGCCGGGATGAACCAGGTAAGGAGATTTTGAACCTAGTAACAAAAAAGGATATAACATATAAGCGTCGAATTGGTAGGAGAAAATAAATTGTTTTTATAGTTCAAGCCCATCTTCCTGAACACCATCGACCCGTCCCACCCTATGGCCAGACTTCGTCGTGCTGCAAACACACAGAAGTGCATTCGTGCCGGCGGAAAACACAATGACCTTGATGATGTGGGCAAAGATGTGTACCATCATACTTTCTTCGAGATGTTGGGCTCTTGGTCCTTTGGAGATTATTTCAAAGTAAGAGATGGATTGAATCATGCTGTATTTCTTAATAGTGCTGATGCTATTTTTATGTTGTTGACTTGTTGTTGTATGATTTGTTTTTCTGTATGAATGGAAAAATTAATTTAGTCCTTTCCATCTTGCTCACTCTGTCTCTAGCAACTGGCCTGCAAGATGGCACTGGAGCTGCTGACGCAAGAGTTTGGCATTCCTATTGGCCGACTCTATGTGACTTATTTTGGTGGTCATGCTGATGCAGGCCTGGAGCCTGACCTGGAGTGCAAGCAGATCTGGCTGGACTTGGGGTGAGTACAGAATCTGGACAAGGTGTATTAAGTTATTGATGTGATATTATTAAAGATTTCTCACTCTGTCTCAGAATGGAGGAGAGCCGTATTCTGCCGGGGAGTATGAAAGATAATTTCTGGGAGATGGGAGACACTGGTCCATGCGGACCCTGCAGCGAGATCCACTATGATCGCATTGGAGGCAGAGATGCCGCCCACCTGGTCAACATGGATGACCCGAATGTTCTTGAAATCTGGAACCTGGTGTTCATTCAGTTTAACAGGTAAACCAAGTACAGCTAACAGTGGTAAACAGTTTACTAAAAGTTTGCACCCACTTTTTTCAGAGCCACTTTTTATGTATTGTTCAAATGGATGCACAACAATATATCAGCATAATATCAGCTATAGGCTTCTTAAAAATGTCAAAGATTATTTAATTCTGAAAAACATGAATATATGGTTGATTGATTGAATAAAGGAAAGTAAATTATTAATTTAAGAAATGAATGCTTTAATTCAGCAGTGACATATTGCATTGATCAAGTGTTACAATGCTCTTTCAAATAAATGCTGTTTTTTTAAATGTTTCTTGAGCACAAATCATATTGGATTTATTTCTGATGGATCATGTGACACTGAAGACTTGGAGATCTTTGCCATCACAGGAATAAATGACATTTTAAAAATTGTAATAATATTTCACAAAATGACTGTTTTTACTGTATCTGATCAAAAAAATGCAACCTTTGATGAGCATAAGAGACTTCAAAAATATTATAATATATATTATGTATATTAGTTGTTGGCTAGAATTTTAACATTGGTCCTCTATTACCACCTCTAATTTTTTTAAACGAGGATATTATAAGTATGCACACATTGTTTTAAATGCATATGGTCTCTCTATGCAGAGAGTCGGAGACTGTGCTTAAGCCTCTGCCCAAGAAGAGCATTGACACAGGGATGGGACTGGAGCGCTTGGTCTCTGTACTGCAAAACAAGATGTCCAACTACGACACAGACCTGTTCATGCCTTATTTTGAAGCCATTCAGAAGGTAATATCATAGAAAAGTATATAGAAATTCTGTTTTGCACACAACTACAAAGAATTTTCTTTGTTTTCAGGGCACAGGTGCCAGGGCATACACAGGAAAGGTTGGCGCAGAAGACACAGATGGTATTGACATGGCATACCGTGTCCTGGCTGATCACGCCCGCACCATTACCATTGCCTTGTCTGATGGTGGCAGGCCTGACAACACGGGCAGGGGGTGAGAAGATTGTATTATTATTTTCTGAGTAATTGACATGTAGTCATTGTATGTGTGTGTGACCCTGTTTTTGTGTTGCAGCTATGTGTTTGGTGGGGTTGTTTGTGGTTCTTTGTGTTAGTTTCTCGAGAAGCTGGGTGCACAGAAGGGCTTCTTTGCCTCTTTAGTAGATGTGGTGGTTGAGTCTCTGGTAAGGCCTCTACCTCTCAGACAATTTATTTTTTTCTCCTGATTTAATGTGCACAAGGATTCCTTGTGTGCGGCTTTGAGGGTGATTCAGACTGTCAGTTGCTAAAAAAAAAGAAATGCTCTTTAATTAGATACATCTCTCTGATGGCCATTTAATGGTTCATTGCTCTCTGCAGGGTGATGCTTTCCCAGAGCTGCGGAAGGATCCTGATATGGTAAAAGAAATCATCAATGAAGAGGAGGCGCAGTTCCTCAAGACCCTTAGCAGGGGACGCCGCATCCTGGACCGCAAGATCCAGAGTCTTGGAGACAGCAAGACTATACCAGGTGAAGCACAAAATACCACAAAGAACCATAACCCGGTTTTTGTAAAATGTATTTGAAAATAAAACACTTGCCATCCATTTTTCTAAATTTATAATGCGAATTGTTAATAAATCTAAGAGAAGGTATAAGGTCTCTCTGTGTTTTTTTTTTTCACCAAAATAAAAGCTCTATGGTTTAACATTTGGAAGCAAAGATATTAAGACTTTAAGAAATTAGCATATTACATCAAGAAATTAAGGTAGGAGCACATTAATATTAGTATTTTTAAATATTTGTATTGTGATAAAATTATTCTTGTTAAACAGATTTTTTATTCTACAGTACAATAGTTTTATTACTATAGTAATATTATTTTACTATATTTTTTTAAAAATTAATAAAATAAAATAAAAATTATAATCATAATTATGTGGATATGGCCTGAGACTGAATTGGAGAGAGATTTTTTCCCCTTATGTTAAAATCCACTGTAAATCCACATTCTAAAGCTGATATTTTTTTATTTTTTTATTTTTTCCCCAATATAAATGTCATTGTTTTTTTTATAGGTGACACAGCTTGGCTTCTGTATGACACTTACGGTTTTCCTCTGGACCTCACGGCCCTGATCGCTGAAGAAAGAGGAATGGGAGTGGACATGCAGGCCTTTGAGGATGAGAAGAAAGCTGCTCAGGTTTAAATAAGTTCATTACAAGTTCATACAGTGCAATTTCTATTTATCACAGACTAATTTCAGGTTTATAAAAACACGCATAGGACACTACAAGAACTCATTGGTACCGATATCAGTGTTTAAAAACACTGATTTAATAGCACTGTTAAATGTAATCTTATCTGACTGTTTAATTTATTTATAACTCAAAATAGGCAGAAATGATCATGCACAATTAAAAATCCTGTATCAACCAATATATCCAATAATAACTGATAGTTATAATTAAAGTGTTTTGTTTTACTGTGAATAAGTCTAATCAGAAAAGTCTGTGCACACAGTTGAAGTCTCAGGGCAAAGGCTCTGGGGACGAGGAGCACATCATGCTGGACATCTACGCCATTGAAGAGCTCAGAAACAATGGTGTCGCTGCTACTGACGACAGCCCCAAGTACAAGTACACTTCAGATGATAACGGCAACTATGGTACCAATTACCCCTTTGCTATTTCTCTTGATTTTTACAGTTTGATTATGCGTAGGTTTTCACGCTTGTGACATTGCGTGTCCCTCTCAGAGTTTGAACAGGCAGTGGGCACAGTGCTGGCTCTCAGGAGAGAGCGTGCATTTGTTGATGAGGTGACCACAGGTCAAGAGTGTGGAGTGCTGCTCGACAAAACCTCTTTCTATGCCGAGCAGGGTGGCCAGAGCTTCGATGAAGGCTACATGCTCCGAGAAAATGACTCTGCTGAGGATGTAAGAAACTGAGAGTGGTTGTACAAAGAAGCTGAACTGCCTGGTTTAGTTATGCGTCATGTTGTTGTCATGTTTTATTTTGCTGCTTCAGAGGATGGAGTTCACTGTGAAGAACACTCAGGTGCGTGGAGGATACGTGCTGCATATTGGGACAGTATATGGCACACTGAAGGTTGGAGACCGCCTAACTCTGCATGTGGACGAGGTATGTTACAGCTTTGTTATTTGATTTTGGAGTTATTTTTCTTCTATAAGGAAAATTGAAACGGTGTGACATTCAGAATGTTGCATTTGGTTCAAAGAGAAAAGACTTCACACATGCTACATAGAATGCAACATAATTCTCCTCTTTTTCTCTCTCTCAGGCTCGTCGTAGGCCCATCATGAGTAACCACACTGCCACACACATCCTTAACTTTGCTTTGCGTTCAGTGCTGGGAGAGGCCGATCAGCGGGGCTCTTTGGTTGCTCCAGACAGATTGCGCTTTGACTTCACAGCTAAAGGAGCCATGACCACAGATGAAGTGCGGCGCACAGAAGAGAACGCCTCAACCATGATTCGTGACGCCAAGGTCAGGACCGTTCCACAGACTTGCACTTTTCAATCAAACACTTTGTATTCATATTGCTTGAAACTTTCTTGACAGCTTTCTTATTCACAGTGACGATATTTTGAAAACAGAACAATAAAGCTCTTTTTCAGTAAGTTAGTTGAATACAGATAAATAGCTTACGTGTCCTTGAGAACACTTTTGTATTCTTTCAAACTGAGATGCTCTGTATGTTTTTCTTCAGCCGGTCTATGCCCTGGATGCCCCCCTTGCAGCAGCTAAAGCCATCCAGGGTCTGCGGGCTGTGTTCGATGAGACGTACCCTGATCCTGTTAGAGTGGTGTCTATTGGCGTCCCAGTGGAGGAGCTGCTGGCTGATCCCAACAGTCCTGCAGGCTCACTCACCTCCATCGAGTTCTGCGGTGGAACGTATGACCATCAAATTTTAATATTATAAACTTTTAATATTGCAGAAGTTGGCTCTCTGGGCTCTAGCAGCACATCTAGTTCTATTGTGAACTTGTCTCTATGCTTAATGAATAAGTAAGGAATAATTTACTATGGACCGTTGAATTATTAGAAAATAATGCACACCTATTATTTTAGACCTAGTACAAGAGGCTTGAGCCATTGATGGCAGACTAAAGCTGTTAATAATTAAGTTATTCGAGTGAGAGAGAGAGAGATTAGGAGATTTGATTACCTCTTTGAGTCTGTGCATCTCTCAACAGTGTTTGGCAGCAGCGTTTCTACTAATAGTTAAAGGTGCTGTATGTAGGATTGACACCGAGTGGTTAAACTAGGTATTGCAGTCTAAATTCAAAAATATTGGAGAGTTTTTTTCACCCGGCCCCTCCTCCTCAGACTTGATGCACACGCAGGTTGCCAGATTGACGACACCAACAGGAACGAGCGCACTTGACGATGAATGATATGAAATATGCCGTGTTTTCCACTAACTTGCAACCCGGGATGCCGAAATACATTTGGGTAAACTGGCAGTGGGCGGGTTTCACAAACCAAAACAGAGACCGAGATTCCGGCCCGGAATGCACATTTTCAAAGGAGAATAACTGACTGAAGCATTGTTTTTCAGATAAACAAGTATGTTAACTTAGCATGTTTCTTAAATATCTGCAAACATATTATGGTATTTTTATGCTTTAGTAGAGTCAAAAATTTAAATACAGCACCTTTAAACTTTAAGTTCTTTTTCTTCAAGAACAGTGCTGCTGTTACCTCGCTTGTGAGAAATGTCATGTAGCTTTTAAGTTACTAAACTATTTTACTGATAAAAATATCAGAGTAGCACTAACACCGTCAGAGTGTGTGTGTGCAAGTGTCTGTATTGTATGTGTGTGCGTCTGTAAGGAAGAGAGAGCAGGAGAACTAGAGTATGTGCTTTCTGTACATCATAAAACTTAATTTTGTAATTTGTAATAATCTGTCGTTTTTATCATGTTGTTTACTGTATTTACTTGCTTGGCCAGTGTCATTGTGGGTTTTGGTTATTTTGCTGTTTTAGGCTGTAAGGACCTTTGAAATAACAAATCATTTGGCGAAGTGATATGGACATGTAATGCGATCAAGACCTGCCTGGAACTATGTTCACCATGCATTTCCCTGAAAATAATTGCACACCTTAGAACGTTCATCAGCCAATCAGATTCAAGAATTCAACAGCCCCATAATCCCTGAATTATTAATAGTTAATAGAAAATTTAGATTACTGATATTTTTTGTTGATGGAATCAAAATGTTTAAGAAAGATATAATTTCCTCAGCCCTAATGAGTTTTATGTTTTATATTTTTAACCTATAGGCACTTGAAGAACTCGGGTCATGCTGCACCATTTGTGATCGTATCAGAGGAAGCGATCGCTAAAGGAATCCGGAGGATTGTGGCAGTGACTGGAGCAGAGGCTCAGAAGGTTGGAGGAGACGGATAAATTATTCTTTTGAACCAGTTCTATTCAACAAATCAGTCATGAAGACTACCAAATATTGTACTTTTTAATTGTGAGAGTTAATTCAGTGTAATTATTGACTGATTATATATTTGTAAATACACTTTCAGAACAGTGTTGTTGTTTTTTTAAAGTAGTTTTATTTATTTATTTTAGATTTTAGGACCAAATTATCGGCGGGTTAATAATTTAGGAAACAGAATTAAGTTCCTAGATTTCCCATTTCTAATAGTTCTTGACAGATTGATGTTTGTGTTGTCAGGCCCAGAGGAAAGCTGATGCACTGAAGCTGGAACTAGATGCCATGGCAGAGAAAGTGAAAGCTCAGACCACCCCCAATAAAGATATTCAGAAGGAGATTGCTGATATGACAGAGGTGAGCTCAATGACATATTCTGCTCTTACCTGTCTAGAATCAGTGGTGTGTCTGATTTTACCCTTCAAAGTGTAACTGAATCTGTGTATGCATATATATTCAGTCCCTGGGCACTGCAGTCATCTCTCAGTGGCGGAAGGATGAGATGAGGGATTCCCTGAAAGGTCTTAAGAAGATCATGGACGACCTGGACCGTGCCAGCAAGGCTGATGTACAGAAGAGGGTAAGAGAACTTGATTCAGATGTGGGATAGTTATAGGGCTGAAACGATTAGTCGACATTATCGACAACGTCGACAATAAAAAATTGCAGACAAATATTTTTGTTGTGGAGTAGTTGTTTGATCTCATATGATGTAATGGAAGAGCCTGCAATAATGCGGTTTGACCAGTGTGGCGCTGTAGCACAAGACTGTAATACAGCCTTCCTGGATGCTATTCAAGAGAAGACGACACAGCGCTTCAGTTCAGAGCAAACGCAGCCAAACCTGAAGCTGCTGAGCGGTGTTTGGATGAATATGTAAATATATGCTGCACGCTTTCCTCTCAACAACGAAAAAACACAACAAAAACTGACAGGGGTGAGAAAGCAGCAGTTAAAGGAATACTCCACCCCAAAATGAAAATTTTGTCATGAATCACTTACCCCCATGTCGTTCCAAACCCGTAAAAGCTTCGTTCGTCTTCGGAACATAATTTAAGATATTTTGGATGAAAACCGGGAGGCTTGAGACTGTCCCATAGACTGCCAAGTAAATTACACTGTCAAGGTCCAGGAAAGTGTCGCTTTCAGTTAGAATTACTACTTTATTTTCTGTTCTGGAAAGTCAAAGACCAACTGTAAACACGTGGTTTTAATTTTAGGTCCTGGAAAAGACAAAGGAGATCATCGAAAGTAACCCCAACCAACCTCTGATCGTGATGGAGATGGAGAATGGAGCATCTGCAAAGGTAACTCTCTCATTGTCTTTTCAAAATACGAGTCTAAACTTGAACTGAATTGAATTTTGTAATTGTCTGCAGTGACAGTCTTAATGATTTGTCAATGTGTCCACAGGCTTTGAATGAGTCTCTGAAGCTGCTGAAGACAAATTCACCACAGACTGCTGCTATGCTTTTTGCTGTGGACAGCGATGCGGGGAAAATTATCTGCTTGTGCCAAGTGCCTCAGGTAAACGTATTAGAGAGAACTTTATTCTGTAAGTTGGCTGAGGGCTCTCTTAAAATATTTAACCAGATCTAATTTAAAGCATAAGATTTAAACTTTAAACAGACACTGAAGACTGGAGAAATGGCTGCTGAAAATTCATCTTAAAATATATTAAAATAGAAAACAATTCTTTTTAAATTGTATTATTTTACAATGTTTCTGTCACTGTATTTTTGATCAAATAAAAGCAGCCTAGGTGAGCATAAGGGAGCTTCTTTCAAAAAAACTGAACTCTATACTGACTCTTAATGTTTGAATAGTGGTGTATTTTTCTTCAAACACATTACTGATCTTACTGTGAATGATTCATCAGTGCACATTATGTTCAGCGAAATAAGAGTAATAACCTGCCTTTTCTCTGAAATAACTCTGAAATTTTGTTCGTATTCACATTTAATGCTGGTCAAATATTACTTTGACTTGCATGGTACTAGACACAATAATGCAAATGCAAAATAGCAATTTAAAATCACCAATTTGCTCTGGTTGTGTTTCCAGGATGTTGCAAACCGAGGCCTGAAGGCCAGCGAGTGGGTTCAGAAAGTGTGCCCTCTGCTGGACGGAAAAGGAGGTGGTAAAGACATGTCTGCCCAGGCCACGGGTAGAAACACACATTGCATACAGGAGGCTCTGCAGCTGGCCAATGAGTTTGCCCATCTAAAACTGGGTGAAAATTAAGGAGAGAGAGAGATAGCTGCGAAGGTGAGGTTTAATCTGGAAAGAGGTCTTTAGTTTGGTCTTAACCTTCCTCCTGTCCTGTTCCAGCTCTGCCTGCTGAATTTTCAAACTGGACATTCCAGGCTGGAATATGTAAAAACTGTACAGAAATGTGCCATTTGTCAATTATGGATAGGAAGGGAAATGTAAAGCAGCCGCTTTCAGTAAATTGGAGCATTGCAGATGTGTCAACTTATCCATCAAACCGTCCTGACTCTCTGATGCACATGGGCTGTGCATGCTTTCTGATCAGATTATTACATTTAGATTCACAGTTTAATGTTGTTCTGCTAGCTAAAATCTTATCTTTATCTTTCTGAGCATATGATGAGGAAGAATATTATCATTATCACAGTGTCTATTTATCATAAGATTTTCCATTACATTTGTAGAATTTGCATAATTGTTCAGGAAAGTTTATTTGTTTAGTTAAGTTTTATGTAGATATTTAATCTTTTTTTGGGTATAGGATCTGTTTTTGGAATAAGATGAAATAATCACATCAAATGAAATGTTTCACTTGTTAATGGTAATAAAAAATGGTTTCAAATGTATAAATGACTTTTCATTGTTCTATGGAGTCGTGTATATGCATCTAATTGTTAACAGAGTTGACAAAAATCACCAGATAGTGGATGAATCATCAATCAAATTCAGGTTAACTAGCGATCCATGACTGTCATAGTACTACTATTACATTCTTGGTTACAGGTGCTCAACCATTTGAACATATTTTGAATCAACATCATTATAACATTATATGATGCATTCTAAATCACTTTCATTTAAAACAATATGCTTGTAATTTCTATAAATGGCTGTGCCAGACTTTCAGACAAATGCTTCAGTCAAGTTCAAACACATTATTATATAACTTTACACAATGGAAAGAGGACAAAAAGCACGAGAGAGCTAAAGTGAGTCATTGCTTAGTGAGGGATTCAGGGTTAGCTTATATAGGGGTGATAACTTTTAAAATTATGATTATCAGGGTGGAAAGTTTTAAACATCATGGAATTCAACGAATCCATTGTTAGTTACTGATCTTTATGTTATGTTTAAGCGTTGTCACAAAAGAAAACAGGATGAAAAGTAATATTAGGGGCATCAACTTTTACCAGAATAAAATTAAACTTGGGAATGTAAACCATAGTAGTGAAAACTGATCCCTTTGTTCACATTTTGATAAAAGAAAATTTTATTTCCATAAAATCATGAGTTCAATAGTGAAGTTCTAATGAAAATGTACTGCATCAAATAAAGCAGCTCTGACAAGGAGCAAAATTGTTTACTTGTATACAAACGTTCTTGGACACAATGAGACGAACCATTTTTAAACGTGTTTATTTCGTACTGTAGCATAAAGACAGCATAAAAACTGTCCTTAATTACACAGACTAGGTTGTGAAGGAAAGAGCACTGACCAAAAGTCACTATATCAACACTAATGAGAAGTTAATGAGAGCAAACACAGTGGTACAGTGAGGATATGTACAGTCTGTGCTGAAGGGTTCTTTCATTGAGAACAGTCTAAATACTGTAGTCTCATTTTTAACTTCATGTCAGGGTTTTTGCTACCATTTTTTTGTGTTTTATTAATTATTTCTTCAAATGGAATGGGGGAACCCACCATAAAGCCTTTTAAAAAGGTCAAGAAAACAATGAAATTGCATCTTTCAATCAACATATCTATCCTGGAGGCACAGTGGAAAAAGCAGCAAAGAAAAAAAATAAAGCAGTTCAGTCTTAACAGGGATATTCTTCTCACTCAGTACTTTACAGTCTTCAGCTTTGCATCGTAAACTCCTACAAACAATTCAGCAAAAGATGATACAAAATCCTTGAAAAGGCTCTCTCAATGTGACAATAAGGATCCACAAAGACCGATAATTTAGTGCTGAGAACGTTGGCAAGAAGAGCATAAAGAAAACAAGCCAATTTGGAATTGATCCCGTCATGCAGTTTGGCCACAGAACATTTCAAATGGAGAGAACAGAGAAGGTGGACATAATGTAGTCTTTCAAAAATTGTTTGAGTAGGTTTGCCTGAATATCACTCAGCAGGCTACAATCCTCATGTGGCACAAAAACAAGAAGAGAAACGTCCCTCCTCGCCAACTAGTACCATCTAGGATTAATGGATACTGTTAAGAGTAATACAAGAACATCACGAGCCAACTTATTTTCCATTATCCAAACTTTCTGAACAATACATAAACATCTAACAACAAAAACAAGAGGATTAGTAATGGAATGAAACTCTTTGGTGACCAACTTCGCATCTCAACATTCTCCCTATGAGAGGGCAGCCCAATAATAATCCCTCAGAATAGGCTTAAATATAATAAAGCCACTGACTGCAGCACTGTGCATTTAATATTAACCCGGTATATAACCGTCAAAAGACATTTATAGACAATGTATAAAAGCACTTTGTGTGCCACATGTCTGGATTTTCTAAGGTTTAGAGACTTTTAACCGAAGTGACAGTGAATGCAGGTAGGTAGCTCTTAAAATCAAGAGGGGAGAAGGTTTTCAGGGGAAAGCTCTTCCCACCCTGATCCCGAAGGCACGGCGCTCAGCTTAGCTCAAAGTAGAACAGACAAGTGGATAAAATGGCAGAGGACAGGACAAGATGTGAATTATGTTTGGGTGGAGGACAACTGGTGGGTATACGATCCATGCCCTATTTTAGAGCCCAGATTTGTGTGAGCGTGAATGTGTGTCAATAAATGCTCTGTAAGAAGACTAAAGGAACAATAGCATGTGTTGATGTGACTTTTAATGAGGTTAGCTGTGCTCTGGAGAGAGGACGTGTCCAAAAGCGAGGACAAGGCACGCAAGCATATGTAACGTGTGTGCGTTCACACTGAAATAGCTGCTATGTCTACATTTTGAAAAAGAGCTACTGCACCTGAAACTTATAGTGGGCTGAAGCAGAAAGCTCCGGACTTGCAAAGGGACACAGTGATGGAAAAAATATGAGATTGGAAGAAAAGAATATATTTCAGTTCAGTATTTAATTATGAGAGAACGCAAAAGAACTCGAAAGCATTGAAATATAGGCAAATTTGTGTTCTCAGAGAAACTTTGCATTAGCTTGTAAAATGTTTGTTCTCCCAAGAAACTTGGTTTTGCAACAACTCAACAGTTTTGCGAGCAAACGCAAAATTTCTTGAGAGAGCGCAAACATTTTGCAAGTCAACGCAAAGTTTCTTGAGGGAACACAAACATTTTGGAAGAGAACACAAAAGCGTTTAAATTTCTGTTCCCAGAGAAGCTTTGCATTCCCTCACAAAACTTATCTTCGCTTGTAAAACCTTCGTAAAAGTTTGCACAAAAAAAGTTTTGCAAGCTAATGCGAAGATTCTTGGGGGAAGGCAAACATTTGCTTAGCACAGAGAAACTTTCGATTTCCTAACAAAACTTTTGTTTGCTTGTGAAACCTTCCCTTTCTTCTATTAGCCTGCAACTCATACGTTTGCAAGCTAATACAAAGTTTCTTGGGGAACACCGATATTTTGGAAAGTTTCTCTGGGTAACGTTTGCAAGTTAAACCAAAGTTTCTGTGGGGAATGGAAATATTTTGCAAAATAAGTTTCTCAAGTGGGAATGCAAAAATTTACAAGAGAACGCATTGAAATAATTTTACTCCTATCTCGTGTATATATATATCCCACTTCACTATGCCCCTTTAGAAAGCACTTGTCGGTCAAGCGGATATTTCTGCTTATCCTTTGTATGTTCGTCAACATTTATAATGTAATAAAGTATAAGGAAAACTACACAAATTTTACAATAAATAAATATGTAAATCACCTATTGTTAAAGGGTTAGTTCACCCCAAATTAAAATGATGTCATTAATTACTCACCCCCATGTAGTTCCAAATCCGTAAGACCTTCGTTCATCAACACAAATTAAGATATTTTGGATGAAATCGGAGAGCTATCTGAGCCTCCATAGACAGCAACGCAACTGAAATGTTACCATGTCCAGAAACATAGTAAATACATCGGTAAAACAGTCCATGTGACATCAGTGGCTCAACTTCAGTTCTGCGATGCTATGAGAATACTTAATTTTTTTCACAAATAAAACAAAAATAATTTACTCAACCATTCTTCTCCGACGAGTTACGTCTTCCACCATTTTGGAGAGTACCCAAGAAGGTATTGGATGTAATCATTGTTGTTTACATTCGGGGGAAAGCGCGCGCATGAATGTAATCTGCGTACTAAGCGTTGATTACGCTCGGGGGAGAAAAATGGTTCAGTAAATTGTTATTTTTGTTTTCTTTGCGCAAAAAAAAAAAAAAAAAAAAGTATTCTCGTAGCATCGCCACTGATGTCACATGGACTGTTTTACCGATGTATTTACTATGTTTCTGGACCTGGGAACATTTCAGTTGCGTTGCTGTCTATGGAGGGTCAGATAGCTCTCCGACTTAATCAAAAATATCTTAATTTGTGTTCTGAAGATGAACGAAGGTCTTAAGGGTTTGGAACGACATGAGGGTGAGTAATTAATGACATAATTTTCATTTTGGGGTGAACTAACCCTTTAATGGTAAATGACTGAACAGCAGCAGTGTCTACATGCCTTCAAGAAAACGCTCATCAATGAATTCCACCACAACTTCAAGATCTGTCTGTCAGCTAGTTATAAATTGTATCGCAATACATCAGGCTTCATAAATGAACGTTTATATTCCGTTTCTCTCAATCTAATGCTTTTTTCTGTCGTTTCTATTATATAACACTATTACGTTAAATTTAAGAGTAGTGTGCTGCTGAAGATCGACAATGAAGCTCTACCACTGTTCACAGTGCATCTCTAGAACAATCACCACACCATTATTAGTGTTGGTTTGTACTTAATATATTGCTCATATGTGTTCATTTAGGACTGTCAGTGGTTTCAGCTCCTGCTGTCGAGTATCCCTGTGCACCCTCCTCAGACCAGAGGAACAATAAGTACTCAAACATAATTAGCAAAAATTAACAAACCAAAAAGACCAAATTGTTCATACTGCTGTGAGCACACAGTGATTGCAAACTGTTAGCATGATCATTTCAAACACGAACAACTAAACAAAATATCTCAAGACAAAACAAAGCTTGGTTTAACAGCAGGAATGTAACTTCCAAACCACGTGCGCCTGGTGATGTGAGGAGCCTAACTGCTGCGCTATAACGCTAGTGAAACAACCTGCCACTATGTCCAAGCTTTTAATTTAATTCCACACCTGTATGACTTTTCCTTCTGTGAAGACAACGGTGCAAGACAACTTTGGAACCTATTGACCTCACTGACATAAACAGTTCTAACATTCTTCAAAATATCTTTTGTGCTTTGCAGAAGAACGTAATTCACACAGGTTTGGAACGAGATGAGTGTGAGTAAATTATGACAATTTAAATTTTTTGAGTCAACTATCTCTTTAATGAATCACAGAGAACTACTAGAGTACTAGGATACAGTATGGTAATTGTTGGTCTCACTCATCTACGGGGCCTCGGCATGAGATAAGAGTTCCCAACACTAGTCAACAAAAGCCATTAATATAAGCCAAATCCATTCCCAGCACATATATCTAACATGCTATTTAGTGGTGAGATATTAGTGTTCCTTGCCAAGTCACGTTCCTTGTCCTAGTTGAGGTAGTCTTGCAAGGAAAAGCACATTAGTACATTTAGTACTAGTGTCTCCTCTCAAAACCACCACACCATGGGGATGCTGCCCTGAATCCTGTCCATTCAGGACAGCATAGAATGGTAATAAGACCATGAAAAATTACTTCTTGGTTATGTTTAACAGGCACACTGTGTGTGTGAAGTGGATAATGGTTGGTTTTGTTTATGGTAGTCCATCAGTTGATCCATTTCTTTGCACCTGGTGCACAGATTCACTTTCCAGGAAAGACTGAGATCTTGCCAGCCTTGGTCAGCTTGTCAATGATCTGGGCCTCATAGTCTGCATCATGGACACCTGTTTTACGAAACTCTCCAGAATAGCGGTTCTGCTCCCAATAGTGGTGCCAGTTTCCCCTGCTGTCCGCCCCAAAGCCAAATACATTCACCTATGAAACAGAAACGAATTCACAGTCAATATCAGAGCTTTGAAATGTAAATAAAATGTAACATTTAAAATTATTTATTTATCAATTTTTTTTTTTTATGATTTCTGAAAGATCATTTGACACTGAAGACCAAAGTAATAACTGCTGAAAATTTAGCTGTGCCACTGCTATCACAGGAATAGATGAATTATTAAAATATATTAAAACAGAAAACTGCTACATAATATAATATTCTAAATTTCAGTATGATACGATAGGACATTTAAAAAAAAAATACATTTTGGAATATCAATTTACAAACATCATGTGAGAATTGTATGCAATATTACATACCTTGTTATATTATATGCCCTAAAGTCTTACCTCATCACATACGTGTAGAGCGAAGAACAGCACAAGCATGCCAGTGGAGGGATAGCGGCCATGATGACGTGTCCAGCGGTCATGGATGTATTTAAAGAAAGCTGGGTTGAAGATCTGAACCTACAGGACATTATTTGATACGTATGCAGATTTATAGTAGCACAGAGAAAACAGAGCCTGAATTTGAGAATGATAGTGTCCTATTGTTCAGGGTCTATAATGTGTCCTAATTCAGAGAATATAAATCTGTGAGAGGCAGGATGGGAATATATTACCTTGTCTTTATCCACACGCAGAAACTGCTTCACTGGAGCGTAAGTGCTGAGAGAGAGAGAGAGAGAGTGATTTGGAAAGATAAAGTTATAAGTCTTCCCACTTCTGGCATCTCTTCATCATTTCATAAAAAACAGTGAGTTGAACTGCTGCTAACTTTCTGGTGTTTTTCAGTGAAGTAGAGAATGTTGTTGATGAAGCTCTGTGATGTGTGGCGGTGTGTGTGATTTGAATGATGCATTTCTGGGTACAGAACACTGCAGTGTGCTCACAGACAGAATATATGGATGTCTCATCGGCCACACTGCAGCTACTACAGCTGTGGCTCAAAATTCAGGTACTTACAATCACATTTTTATTAAATCCACATAGTGACTGAAAACTGAAATGAACAACTAATTTATTGATGGGATGTCATGTCACACTCCAATGATCTTTTTTTAATTGGAGGTACTAATATATATATATATATATATATATATATATATATATATATATATATATATATATATATATATATATATATATATATATATATATATATATATATATACACACACACATACACACACAGGTATCTTTTAAACATATAGTACCTCGCACACCCAAATTTAAAGAATGCACAGTAAATTAAAGTTCAAAATAAACCAAATAATTAGAAATTCTGCAAACCACTCAAACTTGCTTAGTAACAAAATACATTTAATATGAAACATTTCAGTCAACAGACGTTCCTGTTGCACATTAAAGTTATTTACTAAGCAAGTTCAAATGGTGTGCGGGATTTCTCATTTTTTAGTTTATCATGTTAGAGTGATTGTGGTTAAAAATAAATAATTTAAAAGAAGAAACAATTTTATAAAAGAAAATATTGAATAAAATACATATATTTAAAATAAAGATTTAAATAAATTCAAAATACAAATCAAAATTCAAGATTTTGACAACCAAATTAAACTCCCTTATAGTTTCATTAAACGTATAGTGTCTGAAAACTAAACTGAATAACTAACTTAATGATGGGATATCACAATCAGATTTTTTTAGAGAGACAAAACGATTGACTGTGGTTTAAAAAAATAATAATATATTTTTTTTAAACTATATTAATATACGGCTTTAATACATAATAAAAGAAAAGAAAAATATAAAAAAAACAAATATGATTTAAATTAAAACATAATATAAATTAATAAAATAAAACAGTGCAGCTATCTTTTTTCCTAAAATCCTTGTGTTTGCATTATTGTTCTCACAAGCGGATCTGTCCGGTGGAGAGGGCACTGGTGATCCACAACAAGTCGAGAGTCTTGAAGGGCACCAACACAAAGCTAACATTGGCCGCCAGGTTTTTGGCACTCTCTGGGTACATGAAGTGGTGTGTGGTACGGCTGCCGGCATCCTCTTCGTACCCTACAGTGGGAGCCAGGTTCATCCTGGAACACAAAGATCCAACTGAATTAGACCGCGAAAATGCTCACTTTTGCTCAAACAAGCCCTATTACTTTGGCATTTCATTATTTTCCCCATGATGGAGTACAGTGAACAAACAAAAAGTGCATTCAGGTTAACAGCAAGCAGCTAAAAAAGCAGACAGAGAGACATCACCATTCATTGTAATTGTATAGAAAATAATAACCAGGGAATTATTCAAAATTCTACTTTTTGTTTCACAGAAAAACATCGTAAGGGTTTGGAATGACATGAGGACGAATAAATGACCTTTTTTGAGTGACCTATTCCTTTAAGAGAGACAGACTGCAAAAGACAAGCAAGATGATGGAAAGAGGGTGTGTGTGGATCAGACAGGAACACCCAGAACAGGGTCGGTGTCTATTCAGGAGACACATCTGTTTCCCCGATGGATGTCAGAGCTTCTATTTCACAGCTCATGTCCTCTCAACAAAATGCTCTGATTAGAAAAAACCCTGCCTCCCTTTTTCATTCAATCTGTATTCTAAATGTATTTACTGAAATTCAGAGAACTGCCTTACAATAACAAGGTTTTGCAAACACATAGAATCTCAAGCTTGTATCCAGGCACCAGGATTTAAAAAAAACTTTAGATATAATCAGGGGTTAAAGCAATTGGATACTTTTATGCGCGACTGTTTATAAGAGCAAAATATTCTGATTGGCTAGTAATGTTCTGCTCCTCTCATACCATTGGTAGGCGAACTCATGGACTCGAAAGTGATATCAAACAATAAGATTTTTTTAAATGTAGGATTATTTTTTTCCGCAACCAAACGCTGTGCACAGAGGATATGGGGAGGTGTGGGGGAGATTTTTGAGCTGTGTATTATTGTTATAGATTTTTTTGTGAAAAAAATATATCATGTTTTTATATGTCTCTCTCTCTCGCTTGCTTTCTTTATCTTCTTAAGACTCAAAGCTTTTCTTAAAGTGAGTAAGATGTTTTACCAATCAAAGCTAAAGCTTTTTTCTTCTTATATCATCAATCTCTAAGGCTTAAACTGGAAACCACAATACTCATTTAAATGTAAGATTTTGGTGGACGTGCAAGAAAGGTTTGTTATTCTACAGCTCTGTTGTAGTGTTTACTAGTAATACAGCTGGTACTTAGCACTGGTTTTCACAACTGAATTTAAAGTAATCAATAAATGAACATAAATAATTCTCACCAAAAATTCACACCAGTTTGTAATGTCAAGATAGCTGACAAGAGCAGAGGTGGCTCCACACCCGCTCTTTTGTACCAGATTTTCTTGTGAATGCTGGTTGGATTGGTCTACATTATTCAACGGTTTTATTCAAATAGGAAAGAAATAAACATTCTTCCATAGAAAAAATAAACATTCTTCCATAGAAAAACTCAGGATTACCAGCTTTAAAGAGTAACATGGTGTTAATGGGATTTGATTGTATATTGATGTTCTAAAAGATTTATTGATCTTTTTTGTTTTTATTTATAAAGTGGTTAGTGAACTAGTAACAGGATTTGAAGAATTAATTTTGTTGATTTTTCTAAATTAGTAGAAGAACTTGCAGCAAATTTGAATTATTTTTGTTTATCACATGATGTAGTAAGAAATTGATTTTCATCTTTTTATATTTCACAGGTTGATCAAGATAAAATCAGTAAAATTATTAATCAATTAAACAGTTCAAAAGCTAAAGATATATTTGGTTTAGACACTTCTCTTATTAAAAAAACAGTGCAACTCTGGTAAGGCCAGTAGTTCATTTGGTAAATTTATGTATTAAAACTGGTGAGTTTCCATAAAATTGTGTGGTGACCCCAGTTTTTAAGTCTGGAGAGACTGATAAGGTGTGTAATTTTAGACCCTTCTCAATTATTCCAGTAATTTCCAAATTCATAGAAAAGTTGAACAATTAATGAATTACTTGGAAAAAAAATAGTCTTTTATATTCTAAGCAATTTGGACTTCGGCCAAAGTATTTAACAGAATTGGCTATATGTCATTTTATAGATACCATAAAAAGTAGTTGTGGTGTGAAGTCATCACTTAAAAAATGCAAACTAGGTGTACCACAGGGTTCAATATTGGGTCCTTTGCTTTTTTTTATATATATAAATTATTTACCTGAAAGTTGCAAGGAGGCTGGTTGTCAAATGTATGCTGATAACACAAATATTTATGTAACAGCAGAAACTTCAGGCTGCAGAATTGTTAACCAGGCAACTGGTCAGTGTTTCCCAGCGGCTGCAGGATAACTGTTTAACTTTAAATTACAACAAAACCGTTTCAATGTGTTTTTCACTAAAGAACAAAGCACATGATGTATTTACTGTATTTGACCAAAAGGAAATCAAGGAAGTGAGTACATTTAAATATTTAGGTGTCATTGTAGACTCCAAGCTCAATATTAAGAACATGTCTAAGACTATTAAGACAAATTTGTTTTCATATGATAAGACCAATACCATGTATATCTCTTAAAGCAGCTCAAATATTTATGAATACTATGATATTTTCACGTGACCTATTGTATGATAATTTGGGATAAGGCTTCCCAATCAGTTGTTAAGCCTGTAATGTCATTATACAAACAAACTTTAAAAGTAATGGATCAGAAACCAATGAAATGGCACCATTGTCAAATTCTTCAAAAGTATTATTTGTTAAGTTTTGATCATTTGATAAAGTTTTCATTTATAAAAACAGTATTTAAGTGTATATGGGCCTGCCACTGATCTAATCTGTCAGTTGATGCAAAAATACATTAGTGATGGGGCAAAGACCAGAGGGAGCAGTAAGTGGGAATTGTAGAGTTTGGAGATACAGAACTACTGTGGTTCAATCATCCTTTTCAGTGAAAGGTTCACATCTATGGAACACCATGCCTGTAGATTTAAAGTTGCAATCAGAACTGAGTTTTCTCTACAAAGCTGAAACAATGGCTGAAGTCTCTACCGCGATGTGAACACGGAGTACCTTGAGTAAGCTTACATTTTCTTTCAGGATAATTTACATTTTATGTTTGTGATTTTGTATAAATTTACAAATGTGTTTAGGTATGTCATGTCAATATGACATTGTTTGATTGTTTAGGTACAACATATACTCCCATAGTTATCAATATATACACACACATGTATAATTGTACTTGTTTTGTTCCTTGTGATGATTGTGTTTGTTTTTTATTTGGATGTTTTGATTTTATGTAAAACCTTAACCAAGGACGTGGGCTGCAAACTAGCTTTATGCTACATGCCCTATGTTCAAAGAATCGGTTGTTTTTATGAAACAATGCCTAGTGTATTGTCCCTGTTAAATAAAATAAAATAAAAATATTAATAAAATACAAAAATACAGAAGTATATACATGAAATGCAGTTGATATGCTACAAGGATGCTAACAGATTTCAAACAAAGTACTGTTTACTTACTATAATAAAAATGTTTCAGCCAATGGAAACTTATGAGCCGATAAACAGCAACAGCAAACTAATTTGACTGAGGCAGGAAGATCAAACTATCTCTTAAACTGTCAGAATGAAGGCAGACAGCAGTTAAACAAATAAAGAGACAGCTGCTGTGAGGCAGAAGAAAGAGATGGAAACAGAGGAGGACTAGATTAATTTAAGATTTCAGAGCTGAATCAATAAAGACTTGACTGAAATAGCACCTCAATTTATACCTCCGTCTCTTTCAGCAGCTCGGTCTCTCTGATCTCTACTAAACATACACTGTTCTTCAACATCTCCCCCAGGCCATTATTTTACTCTTTCTTAAAGCAGCAATACGCACATTCTGCCCTTTTCAATGTTCATTCAGCTGAAATCTGTAACTGCAAATGTCAGTCCACCATAACTGACTGTGATCAGTGCCCCAGAAAACAAAGCTGTTATTCCACACTAAAACTAAGACAAATACTGCTAATAAAAAATTTAAATAAAAAAAAAATTTCATAAGCTCTAAAAGAAATATAAATATATTGATATGGATAAATGTGGCTTTTATCAAAGACCTTACTTTTTTAAAGAGCGCCAGCTGTTCTGTTGGTCACTCAATGGATTCCTTAAAAAGTTATGTATTTTTTTTTTCATTGTTAAATTACAACTTAATAATAAATCTCCTATAGTAGCTAGTAATCTATTTCAAGGTTTGTGCTCCCTAAAAAATTAAACACTGTGGATGTGTGCTTTCGAAATATATTTTTTATTAGTTTGAGTATCCTACCAGCCTAAAATCAGCAACACTGGCTTAAATGATGGGAGTTTTAAGGAAACCAGTTTGAAAAATCATTATTTTTGTCATTTTGTTTCATGCCAAAGAAAGTACAGAAATTACTCTTTTTACCTATAATTCAAATTATTAAAAATGTCCACAAAATCAAAACTGAACAGAAAAAACATAACTTGTGAAAAACACATAACTAAATAACAGTGTTCAAATTAAAAACAACTTTGAAAACGCAAAACTATCATAACCTACCTAGATAAACTCACTCTGAATTCAAGGGCACCAACTGAATTTGTAGGTCTGCTTTTGTAGTTTCAAAAGAATACCATCATTCTCATAATCTTAGATATATAGTTAAAAACCGTTTGAAAGACTGTTTTCTTTCCATACTTGTTTTCACAGTGGCATTTCAAGACTCACCTCATGATGAATTCGTGGCCATCAATCACTGGACCGTAACCTGCCCCCTGGAGGTTGCCCGAATTTCCCACCACGGCACAGCGCAGACAGCGGGCAGGGTCCCACGAACCGTACGGGGAATGGTCTGGAATGACCTGGAACATCCTCTGTAGAACTTGCTGGATGTTGTGGGGTTTGAATTGAGGCTGCAACATCTGTACAAAGCCCAGAGGGAAGAGAAGAGAGGAAGGAAGAAAGAAAGGGAAAGAAAGAAACTAACATAAGGTTGGGTAGTTATCTTTTAACTTCAAACCATCTGCACACCTGTCTGTGCACATATGCATACTAAAATAAACATCCAGGCAGCCGATTAGCCGCTGAAGCCCTCTGCTGTGATAAATAGAAAGAAAGAATAAATAAAAAGATCCATCAAACACACATTCTGAAAAACAAGACCAGACCTACAATCTTTCCTTTTGTATTTTACTAACATCCCTCAATGACATGGCTTCCTTCCAGCCAACCCAGTTCTCTATCTTTCCCTCTTTTCTCTCCCTCCTTTCCTCTCCTCATGGTCCCTTTTACCAGTTTACCAGGTCTCCACTGGACCTAATAATTCCTGGTAGATATTTTCTTGGTACAGATGCCAGCCAGTGATTTTACTCTGTGCCCATTCAAAAAAAAGAGGACCCATTGTATTTAATACAAGACTCTGTCATCAACAGAAAGCTACCATTAAGGGTTTAGGATCAGAATTTTTTTTTCTATCATTTTATTCAGCTAGAGTACTCTAAAATGATCACAAGATTTTCACATTTCCATTTCAAATAAATGTTGTTCTATTAAAAAATTCTATTCATCAATTAATCGTTTAAAAATCACCACATCAATAATTAAGGATCAAAAATCTAAATATTATGATTTTTAATAGATTTTTGATAAAATAAACACAGCCTTCTTTCAAAAACATTTGTAAAAAATGTCCAACTCCTCTTGAACAGTAGTGTGCATATTCATGTAAGTTATACAGTATGTGCATCTTTCTCTGTATACCAGTTTTGGGCAACAATCAGAATTTAACCCCTTGCCCTCAGTGGCGTTTTTTGGTATTTTCGCCTAAATTTGACCTTCCCTAAATCAAATGTTTACCCTACACACATACAATGGAGGAAATGAAAAAAAAAAATGGTGTCATTGTATAGAAAACCATTTGAACTACAAAATATGATTGTAATTCTTCATAAATAACATTATATAATGTTTTAAATATTACAATAAACACACAAAAAAAACATAGGCACATTTTTTCAGATTTGTTTTTTTGAAAGTCTGTTATTCAGGTTCTAGAAGGGCCAGCTCTCTGCAGCTTTATTTGTTTTTCAGATTTTTTTTTTTGAAAGTCTGTAATTAATGTTTTAGATGGGAGATTTTTATGAGGATTATTTTTTTTGAATTATAACCGAAGGGAGTGAAATTGTCCCTTTTTTGCATCTAATAGTGTCTTTGTGAGTATCCTTTGCAAAAACAGGTTTTATAAAGCATATTGCCCCCAGAATCCTATTTTACTATGTGCCATAGCACTTTTCTTGATCATTGACTTAATTGTGTTTCATTTTCATGTTTGTCTTAGTAGTAATATACAAAATGGCATAAGCGAATTATACCTAATATCAAATTTTGTGTTTTATACAATCAGTTTATATCTTTCAGGAGACACAAGACTCTATAAATTATAAAGTCCATGTGGTTTATTACGCATAAGTGAAATATAATTCCATTTATGTGCATAATTTTAGTTCCCTGCCTCACCTCTTGTTCAGCATCCTTCCTACATCACCTCAGCATCCTGCATCCATAGAGCAGACGCGAGCTTGTGCCGCCTGCTTTCTCCGCTAGCTCCAAGCTAACTGCTTGTGACATGAGCTCACAGCTGCTCGCTGGTCTTCAGAATGTGAAACAAAGAAATAGCTGTTTATAAACATAGTACTGTAATAATATCCATGTATATTTGCTGAAACACATCCTATACTGTACTTTACATGGTTTATCATGGATTGTTAGCTGTGCTTTTATGTAACAGTAAAATAATAATAACAATAACGTAGCACAATGGCTCTTATACGCTCGCGTCCTATCCTCTCCACGACGTCGCTGAATGTTCTACATCATCTTTAGCTTTTGATTTACTGTCAGATATCGATCTTATCCATGCCAGCGAAACGTTAGGCGTCCAGCGCACATTATCGCCTCTTGCGACAAAACAATGGATTTCTCACCAATACCAGCACACAGAAACGTGAAAATGGTCTCGTTTGAAAGAAGATATCCTAATCTAAAAGATAATATAGAGTTTTAAGCTGTTTGCGGCTGACTGAAGCAATCGTGCGAATACGAATGTGACGCATCTAAATGTTACATCAGAGTTGTCCAATTTCACATCGTTCGATCTGTGATTGTCACACAATGAAATGAACTACACACTACACAGTGAGAGCTTTCTTGTGATATATGACTTGACTGTTTTGTGAAAAAAAATATAAAAAATACATTCTTTGCAATCATTAGGCGGAAATTTGTGTGTGGGACGAATAAATTTCTAAGCTTCATTTTACTATTTTATTTATCCTAAAGCCAAAAGTAATGGTGTTCTTTGTAAAGAAGACAATCTAAGCTTTCAAATGATACAATATATGGGCTGATACCATATAAGGAAGGCTTTGCAAATGAAGCACAAACATTTTTATGTGGTTTTAAGTAGTTAAATTCCTGACTAGACTGAATTTAAATTTGATTTGAACTTGTTACAGCCCACTGGATGCTGAATTAGAATTTGAATAAAAGGAAGAGAAATTTAATTCATTGGCATTCAAAAATTTCACACTGAGGAATTTCATCAGACCCACCTAAGTTTCATAACAAAAATTACATAATTAATTTTGAGTAATTATGCCTATTAAACTCTAAAATGAATGTCCAACACTGCCAAAACAATTAACAATCACTTTTTTTTTTGGACCAGTAATAAACCACCTTAGTAATCACCTAGAACACCACAGCATTCTAACAGCACCACTTACATTTTCTTCAGAAAATGTAAAATTAAGCAGTTTCCATAAGTCCAATCATGTTCCACACCCTCATCCCAAAATATTTCTGCTTCTTTGGCTTAATGCAGTCTGGCACCCTCCCTGCTTTTAATTCACTCCGAGCAAGTAATACGGACTTACACTTTTCAGCTGACACACTTTTTTTCAGACATTACTCACATACTTTTTAATGAAAATGCCCTCTTTGCTTCCTGTTGTTTAAACATGATGCATAAGCACAACCTTTCACATTTAAAGGAGAGAAGCACAACAAAATTAGGTCTCTTTTAATTAAGGACAGTGTGAGTTAACATGCAGTTTTGCAGCCATTTCATTTTGTTTTTTTTCCATTTAGTTAATGCATGAGGCCAAAAGCATTTCACAAAATCGAACCACAACAAAGTCTGACCACATCAACTGAAAGGGTTTCTAAAACTAAAAGCAGAAGAGAGTAACCATGAGATCACTTACCACCCACCAGTAGTACACGTCTGAAGGCAGCTGGATGTTGTCCCGAATCCACACAGGTGAGATGTCCGGGTCATAGTTCTCGTCGAACCAGTCAGAAACACCTGGGTCGCCCACGCACTGAGAGCAGGCACATGTCTTCTGCTGAGAGCTCTCGGCCGGGATGACCTGGTGGGAACCGGCATAGCTGGGCACTAGCTTAACTCTGTGTGACTCTTCCCATCGTGGGGGTTCCAAGTAAGGCAAGCCGGCTCCTCCTCTCAGCGAGAAGGAGAAGAAGAGTGAGGTGAGGAACAGGAGGGCGAGGGATCCCAAGACCATGCAGAAGCGAAGGGAGCATTGTTTACCCCCGCGTTCTCCTGCTACCGCAGGCCTGACTCCGCCGGGCACCCAGGCTCTCAGCTCGCCCGTCCTCTGAGCCCGAGCCCATGCGGCCCAACCCCATCCCAAGCCGAAGCGTCCCTCTCGCTGCGGAGGCACAGGCGGCATGCGCCCGCCCCACTGCCATGAACCGGCCCCTGCCACCGTGCCCAAACTGAACTCAGTACTACTCGGCGTACTGAGCGACAGGTTTTAAACCCAAAAGTGTGTGAATCTCACAAAATTGTACACCTGTGAACTGCCACTGCCGATCTCCAGTCTGTCAGTCTTCTTTTTTAATGTGTCACCACTGCTGTGGAGCCTTTTTAGCGCTCTTTATTTTCGCTCTCTTCCCCTTACACTATGTGATCTCCTCCAGCTCTCTCTTTCACACTTTTGAACTGTCTATACTGCCACAGTTCACACATACACCAGTCTTTTGCCTCTAAAAATCAGTCTGCTTGTAGGCGTGTGTGTGATCGGCTCTATTCTCCCTGCAGTGACAGTTGGAGGAATATCCCACTCTGTGGTTATGACATCCCAGTGCCAGACAAGCTAGGCTGTCATCTGTGTCTGTTCCATTATGGTCCTCTACGAGTCCAAATTTGTCACTGTAATCCGGTTTGTCCACGTCAGTACGCTCCGTCTAGCAAGCCACCGTGTCAAACTTTGCAGCCAGAGGTGGAAAAGGGTGGAGTTTTCTCACAGACTTGTAATGAAGCCCTTTTGCAAACATCTTGAATAGCCTAACATTCTACAACACTCTCAAAACGCTTTCCATCTCATTCATTCAGCAGTAGTTGTGTACCTTGTGAGTTACTTTAAATGCAAAGACATCCCACCATGCTAGTCCCTTGGTCTTTACGGTGTCTTCAATGAAAGTAGCTTGAAGATTCATCTGATTTTCTTCTAACACTGCATCTGTCTAACAGCTAGTGGAGTATGTGATCGGCCGAGTGCTTGCAAATGTGTTGCATCGCAGGACTCGCTTGCCAATTTCACAAAAACAGCTCTTAATGGAATTGGTGAGGTGGAGAACTCGGATTTCAACAAGGCAATGTACCCTGATCTGCTGTTGTCATGTAATCTCCAAATCTATAATCTCTGGGATGCTGCTGGTCCACCTGTGTGAGTTCTCTTTCTCTCTGCCAATTTGCTGCCAGAGAAAACCCGTCAGTCCGAGAGGGTGCAGTGCATCAGGATGGTAGTGAAATCCAGCTGTGGGTGCCTACAGCTGCTCTTCTTGATTCAGACAACCTTCCAAACTAAAAACAGACAAATGTAGAATTATGTACTGCATATTAAAATATTAAAGTGATGCAATTTATAATGCTATTATTATAAGCTATTTTCCCCACTTTTTTTAGTATGCACAAATTTTAAGAACTGGTAAAAATACATAAATAAATAATAAAAAGCACAATGTTGGCATGCATAATTAAAAACAAATATTTTACACTGAATTCATGTTAATTTTTCAATCCAACTTCAATCCAATTTTATCCTGATAATTTGCAAAAATAAATAAACCAAACTAGAAAAGAATAGAAAAAAAGAGGCATTTCCACTAGCAGTCTCAGACTTTCGGATGCCAAAATAGGTAGTGCATGACAAAAAAAAATAAAAAAATAAAAGAGAGAAACAAAAGAAAAGAAGCATTGCAATGTAAATCAGCATGTAAACATCACTAGCTTCTGCTTGTAATATTTGCAGTATACTTGCAAATTTAGTTTCTCCTTCCAACTCAAACTTAATTCTCAAGTCCTCCTTTCCCTACTCTAAATCGGAAAGATATCAGCGAAGATGTAAAAATTAAAGTTCACTTGTTTTTCAATGATAGCCTATCTGCCCCTCACACACATTTTGTGAATGCACCACAGTTGAAGTGTTTCTATCTCTACCGATTTCTGTTGAGCATTCTCTGTAGAGGATCTGCTGAGCTAAATTACCAGACCTCAATATGTGAAGCATACACCAGTTCATGCAAAAAACACAAACTTCACAGCTTTCACAAAATAACACCAACCGATTTGTTCACGCTTGATTTGAAGTAACACATTCATTTGAATGCATGTTTGAAAGAAATGCTCACAAGTATAATCTCTGACAGCAAAGCACTAATGTTTAAACATCAACTTGATCGCGGGTTTAGAAGAGGATATCGACATATCAAACAAACAGGTGGCTCGTGCTGCGATTGTGATTGCATGCGTGGGCGAGCCGCTCGAGAACACATAATACTCTCCCCTTCCATTCCAATTAGAAAAATGAATTTCAGATTTAATTTTCTCTGGCAGGAGTAAATGCCTACTTCTTTGATTGAGACGGTCTCACACTTAAACACGCTACTTCTTTTTTAACGCCCACAGTTTGAAGAGAGAAACCGCGAAAGAGGCTGCAGGCAGAGTTTGATAGCGTGTACCTCTGCAGCACCGTGCTGCTGATTGTTTCTCTTACCAGTAGTGACGTAATGGGACGAGAGCGCGGTCAGGTTTGACGTTCTGAAAGACGTGAACTTACGGAACCCCTAAAGGGGAAAAATAAGGGGTGGGAGAATTTTTTTTTTAGTCTTATGCGTTCTTTATCAAAACTTTTGCGTCATTTTTAGTAGTCATGTAGGATATGCTGTGACTGATATCACGTGCGTTACAAGCTTGGGATGCTGTTTGAAAAGAGTGTTGGTGTGTGTGTGTGGTTTCTACAAAGAAATATAGAAAATACAAAAGATCACAACACTAGAACATCACTTAATTAAATTAGCCTATAGGCTACACTGTACATATATAAATCACATTTGTTATCAATATACATTTAATTACAAAAAAGGTTAAAAATAAGGAAAAGATGCACATTACAAGCGCGTCCTAGATAAACACAACATCCCTGCTTATTAACTAACAATCATGTAGGCCTATTTCAAAGAGGCACAAATAAAGATATAGGTACAAACAGAATACAGTGACGTCAACACTGGTTTTAATAAGCAGTTCGTTTATGACCCCATCAGTTATTCAGGGGCCAGTTGCATAAACTGTTTAGACTAGTCTTAAAAAGTTAGTCATCTAATTTTTTCTTTCTTCAAGACTGGTCATAACTTTTTTAATTCAGTTATGAAAAGGTAGATTGTTCTTATTTGTATTAAAAGTAAGACTGATTACCCCTTGGCAACTGCTAGTTGGTCAAACTATTTCTTAAGAAACAGGCTTAACATGGTGGCTAAGTTTATGCAACTGGCCCCAGGTCTCTAGTGGCACCTGTTGGCGCAGTTGTTTAACTTATGAAACAACTTTTGTTATGTCGAGATCAGGAGAAAATTAAATCCTGATAACGAGAAAACAACTTTTGCCTATAAAATGCTGAATTCGGTATGCAGTTTATTAATAAAATATACTTCATAGAGGCAGGGCTGTCCTTAGGAGGGTGCACTGGGCCCCAAGGCGAATGGACCAAGGGGGGCCCCGGTCCCTATCTCGCACCAGGCCCCACGTCAGCTAAGGACAACCCTGAATACAGGAAACCAGATAAGCCCAGAATGTGAGTAGAAAGCACTAAATTGCATTTTAAGCATTTTCCTCCCAGAAGAAGTTATAAAGAAAACGGCTTAATGAAAACGGTGATAAAAAAAACACCAAATATGCTATAAAAATTATTTAAAAATATATACTGTGTACATACAAGCAGATGAGCCCAGAATATGAACACGCTGAATTGCACAATAAGCGTTTTCTCCCAAATAGAAAACTGCGCTGAGCATGGCTTAATAAGACAGTGATATAAAAAGCCCAAATTTTAGGCCCTATGTATAGTTGATTAAAAAATATATACAGGCAAGTAACACTAATCCATTAAGCCACGTTAAGAGTTTTCTTTATAATATTTTTTTCTACGGGAATGCAAAAGATTTGAAAAATATTTTTTCCTCCCACCCCTATTTTTTTTCCACCACCATGTCCCTTTAGAGCAGGGTTCCTCAAATCTTGCCCTGGAGGGCCAAGGTGCTGCAGAGTTTAGCTCCAACCCTGATCATCAAACTCACCTACAGTACCTGTGATTTTCTAATGATCCTGAAGACATTGATTAGCTTGCTTAGGTTTGCTTAGGGTTAGAGCTAAACTCTGCAGGAAAGTGGATCTCTTGGGACAGATCTGAGGATCCCTGCATTAGGGGCTCTGTATGAACATGCCTAAGTTTAGACTTTTATGTGCTCTCATCATCTTTTCGATTTCGATCTTTTAGTTTATGCACAAGTACGCTAGAACCAATGTGTTGTCATTTGGATTTGGAAGACTTAGTGAGTGGATGATATGGTGTGCAAATTATACAACGACGTCCGACTTATTAAAGTAAATTATGTCACTAATTACTGCTATAGGTTGAGGTTCGTTGAGTGGCTTGAACAAAGCTTGTTACTAAAGCTTTATGTAATATATTTCTAATGTGTAAATGTAGCCCATCACAAGAAGACAAAAACATACAGTATTTATGGTTTGCCAGTATTAAAGACAGCTGTTGCTGTGGTTACCTAATTACAAATATTCTAGCAAAGTCTACCTTGTAACCTTTTTGTGGTTATTGAAAAGTTGTTCAGTTAACCTAACAGAGGATTTTCATTAATTGTTCTATATTCATAATAGGCTACTTCAAAATCAATGTAATTATATTGATTGTAATGTGTTTAAATGATTTTATGATGCCTCTGTGAATGTGTATATGCCACCTTTATAAAGTAAAAATGGCAAGAGAGTGTGTTTGAGTGTCTCAGGACCAGCATATAAGTGTGATGCACCTCTATAGCACTGTCTAAAAAAAAGTATGTAAGGCAGCACACCACATATATAGGCTATAAAATCTCAAATGAAAGCCAAAATCCTCTTAAAGCTGAATTATGCTCCCAGTCTATTCAATTCATTCTTCATTTTCTCACCAAGCATCACATCCTCCTACCCCTTCCAATATCTCAAAATGACAGTCTTCTCATTTATAAAGCCATCGGCACACAGTTGCTAGACTCACAGTAAACAAATGGCATATGAGATATGTAACCATTATTATTATTATTTTTTTTTTGTCAACACATCTAAACATGACTGCTCTCACAGTTGTGCTCAAAACAATAATAATATTCTTGACTCCATACATATACAAACACATGTACATTCTCTAGGACAAATTCAGATGATGCACTAACACCAAATTCTCCATTTCTTCCTTCTTTAGCCATACTTATTTTTGATGTACTTATGTATAATTCAATTGAACTTAGATTAATTTTTCTTTTCTTACTCTTTCTTTTCCTCTCTCTTGTTGTTTGGTCGCTTTTAGTGGGTCTTGACCAATGTGCCTGCTCAGCACTGTAGAGTGGGTGTCTGAGTTGCCTTGGCAACGAAACCTCACAGCTGGCTGCAATGGAAATGTAATTGAAAGAGAAGAGCAGACATTCACATACTGGGTGGGCTTGCATTTTCTCTGACTCGCTGCTGGACAGGTTGTTCTCACATACTCAACAGTCGACGGATCCAATTTTGTGCTGTCTGTGATCAGATTGGAAGCAGGGATAGGGTTGACGTACTGACAGTACCTGTTTTTTTTGGGTTTTGGGGATTAATCTAATCATAAAATAGTAATTTTCAACGGCTTGGCCCTAAGGCTTAATCTAATTTCACGTTTAATGGATGAAACCCTTTTAAAGCTGGATACATTATTGCTTGTTAGGCCTCTCTTGGGAAAAAAAAGTATGATGATCGTGTCTTTTTTTTTCATTTAAAAATGTAGACTAAATTTATGATTTAGCTATTTCAATCAAAATTTTCTTCCAATGAAATCTGGTGTCAACTGAAAGTGTTTTCCATGCATATAAGCCTTCGTTCAATTATTTTTATTTCAGTCGACATTTTTGATTTTTATTTCTGTTGGGATTTTGATTTTATTTATGTGTTTGTGGTTTAATTTTATTTCTTTTAATGCTAGTGTAAGCCATCAATCATTCTTCAGATTTATTTTCACAGAATTTATTTACTCAGTACGCAGATAAATAATCCAAAACTGTGGTCATGACAGTAGTTTAAAGAGTTCACAATACTGAACTTAATTTGAAAATGCCTTGTGAAATGAAAATTTTAACCGAAGCTTAGGCTACTCTAGTTTTTGCATCACAAAAACATCTCATAACTTTCTCTGAGTCACGCTAATCACAAAAAACTACAACCTTTCAATGAAAAAGAAATGAGAGATGCCTGCATCTCTAATCAATTTCAAGTCTCAAATTTATTTTATGTATAGCCTTCAGCATCAGTTGTGTTCATTTCAAAGTTGCATTCTCCTGGAGCAACTGTTCACCATTAATCATGCCTTTCTTGACAAACCAGATCCACAGGGGATGCCACCAGTCAGGTCCTCCATGTCCAGCAGAAGCTGGTCTATTATGAACAACCATGATAAGCCACAGACACATCTCTACAATGCTGAAGAAACAGCCCTCAGGGATCTCAAAGGCCTGGGAAATTCTGTAGCTCTCAATATAGAATGTAAATCAGAGCAGAAATCATCTCAAAGAAGCAGCAAACACATCATGCAGCACTAGGAGTTCAAAGCGGTTATACAGGAGAGACAGGAGAAATCTCTTTATAACAGCAGCGATGAATGGTGCAGTCATGTCTTATTCTTGCATTAACTGCCCTACCAAAAATTAGTGTTTGTGTGCCATGGGAACTCTTAACAGCTGCAGCTGCCCAAGTGTCTGACTCAGCACCCCCATCTCTGCTTCAGGCTCTAAATACCAGCATGTGTATGTATGTATGTGTAAGTTCCAATTCAGGAAAGCAGACTGTGATGTCTGGCACCAGCACCGGTTGAAGCAAGTGACCTATCAAGATTGCAAATATTGGCTCCTTGAAAAGAAGTAACAAAATATTGAGTGAGGTTATGCTAAAAATAAGTAAAATATGCTCGAACATGACAAAATCCTAGGAACATTCCTTAAAATACCTCAATATTTGCTTCTGAGGAAAATTTTTAGTTTTTATGTTTAAGAAAACAAATTTAAAAGAGATATTTTCTTAATTAGCCATTTTTTTTCTAACAATAATTAGAAAAATAAAGAAAAAATGATTTCATTCAATTATTTAATTCCATTTTTCATACTGTACATTGTTGTGGTGCCTGAATTAATTTGTAGTATTAAAAATATTGTAAAATGGTTTTCAAATATGTTATCTGTTTGTACATCTACACTGAAAAAAAGTTGCTGCCTTAAATAAAATACAATCATCATGATCAATCAAACATGAGATAAATCTTGTATAACTTATTTAAAAAGTTGGAAATTGCTTAACTTATTTTGATGAGTGAAAGTAATATACAAACATATGTCGTCATGACCTATTGATCATACTATTTTTACAGTGTAATATAATAATTTTAATTAATAAGAATTTAGAAATAATTACAACCCTTATCTGTATTTGCCATCATTTTAATATGGTGCATCTCTGTTTTTTATTTTTAGCAGTGATTTGAACAACGTAACCTTGCATTACAAGATGAACTTTGAAGTCTTCCTTAAAAGCCCATATGCTGAACCTGACCTCAGTTACCCGCTCCTCACTGACCTTGTCTCCGTTGCACAGGTTTGACACCTCACATCTCCTCACTGTTTCCCTGTGGAATATTCATGAATTATCCATGCATCTGTAGCCGTACCTCATATCTACTTCTCTATCTACAGTATCTCTTTCTGTTTGGCAAGTACAGAAAAGATTTTCTTTCAGCCTATGTGACCCTTTTTTATATATACCTCTCCATTCTCTCAATCGTTCTTTCTTTTTGTGCCGTCCTCTTTTAGTGGTTTTTCATCACTTTTTCTGTGTGACAAAGTATTTTTTTCTCCTTTGCCCAGATATGTCTATCTCTCCCTCACTCATCCAGTAGAGATCCTCTCAGGCCACCTAGACTGGCGCCAGATGCCAAGGCCTGTCGCAGAGCCCATCGATCGAGAGGAAAACCATGAGGAACACCACAGCAGAAGCCCTCATTGCTGGCACAGTTAACCCTTACCTCACCACCTCACTGAAACGTTGCTCACACTGTATCCGGATGTCTTGTAAGTGTTGCAATGACAGATTGAAAAAGGCTATTAATAAAATAAACCCCAGAACTACTTTGTTAACATTCAATTTAGATTAAATTACAATTAGTAAATGAAGTAAACTACAGTTGTGTGTGCTTGCTCAAAGCCACACTGCAGTAATCTAATCAATCTAATGTGCTTAACCCTCATGTTGTGTTTCAGTCATTTTGACCCGGAGAGGTTTTTCTTTTTCCCAAAAATGCTAGTTAATATTATAGCATTGGACTAAAACTCAGATTTTTCTCAAAGAGGATATAACAACTTCCACAAAAAAGAAAGAAAGAAAGAAAGAAAGAAATAATAATAATCTTTAACCCAAATTTTTTTACTTTTTATACTCGAACCCATCTTTTTAGACTTCTGGTGTTCCTGGTCAAAAATGACCAACCTACAAAAAATTACTTATAAATGTCTCGTTATGCTATATTATTACCAAAAATTGGATTAAGTCTTCTTTTTCTTCAGACTTGTTTTCGTTGGGAACATTGCCAAAATTACACATTTTTTGTACTTTATTTTCTTGTTTTCTTTTAATTAGCACAGTTTTTGAATCAACACTGCCAAATTTATCCACAAATGATTTTTTTTTTCACCCTGTGTTAAATTAAAGAAAACAAGATTTGGTGATAATATAGCTTTAAATTTATTTACAAACAATTTTTAAAAGGCCAGTCATTTTGGACAGGGAACACCAAATTAGGTAAAGGATTTTCAGCACAGCACAAGGGTTATACAATGACAGCGGAGAGTGTCAAATATCAAAAGATATTTTGGGACTGTTACTGTTTGTAAAAACCATTACATTTTCGGTGATCTGATATGATGAGCATCTAAAAGAAAAGTCTTCCATCTGTTTGGGTTTGGGAGCAGGTCTCTCAGGGAAAGAGAAACCCAGAGAACTCATGCATGCATGCACCACACACACACACACACACACACACACACAGGAATCCAGATCTACAGACAACTCTAGTGTGTTCAGCAGCAGGTGCCCTATTTGTTATTTTCTGTACAATCCATGTGATCTCCAAATTAAGACACAAACATGATGGTAAAATGTTGCAAGTGTTGTAACTGTAAATGCTGAGTTGAGCTATTTGGGTTGATAGAAGTGGATTCCAGGTAACCCTGCTGCCGCTGCTCTGTTAATTAACCAATCTGAATCACTGATAGAAAAAGGTTTCCTATAGAGTAGCATATTTAAATGCTCTCATTTGTGACTCTTTGACAGTGTGCTCTCTCTGTACGCAGTGTTAACCTAGTTAAGGCTAAGTCAGCAGGACTTTTGCTGGCTCCTGAAATTCCCCAGGTACTACGTTAGCCTAGTTACAGAAGATAATGAACATCTGTCATATAGAACAGTTTTCCAAACAAGACAAGTTTAAAGTCTATCTCAATATGCAACGTTCTTTTCTGTATCCTCTCTTTTACACCTTAGTGATATTTGAATAGTCCAAACTGTTATTTCAACTCACAGACATGCATGTTTAAGAAACACATCAGGTGATTAATATATTCAGTGCAATAATTTATTCATTATATGATTTCAGCTCTGAGTCATTGTGCATAATGTTGCGGAAGATATAATAAGAAATAGATGGTCCTCCATTATGGTTTGGGAAAAATTACACAGGGTGTCTAACTCCTCATTCTGAACTTTAAAGTAAATCTTACACCACCATTTTTTCACCAGAGTCATGCAATTACTCTAAACAGCAACTGTCCTCTCAAATTCTGTCTCTGAAAAAAGACCAATTAGCAAAGGGCAAACTGAATGTCATGACAGAATCAGAAATTAATTAAAAGTGTTGCAGCAGAGGCTGTTTACAGTGACTTATTATGTGATATAGCAGTTGAAGCACCACAAAATGGTCTCAACGTTACAGGAGAAAGAAGAAAAAAAAAAACACTTAAAGTCTAAAATGCCATAATGATCTACCAAGACTTTAATTTCATATAACATTACATAATTTAAATACTAGTAATTAAACTTTAAACAGTTTGGACCTATAGTTGAGCATACTTAGTAATTTAGATTATATGGTATTATAAATATGTAATAGTCAATATTATTAAATAGGTGCAGCTTATTCAATATGGCCAGAATTTTTACATATGAAAAATTAAAAACATATTTCTAGCTTATATGTAGCTTAACAACCACTAATAACCATCTGTGATAACTGATCTAACCATGTATTTTTTTGATGATAAGGGCATGGAAAATGCTTGTCTGCTAAAATCTATGAAAAGCACATGTTTTTTTTTAATGCACAAGTGATGTTAAAATTCCAATACAGTCAAATATGTCAAGATATAGTGATTCTACTTAGTTGGTAAAATGTGAAAGAAATCCTGCACTTTTCCCATAAGCTTCCCTGAGAAAAGGAAAATAGGATGGATTAATAGATCTTTAATACATTTTTGTAGTCTTTCTGGTCAACATACTGCTTATTTGATTTCACTTTATTGAGTTTACATCCACATCTTTGGAGTTGAGTTGTATCTACTTTGAACAAACTGCATAAAGATGAGACAAAGACTTGATTAGGTCACCCAATCTCATCAACCCCAAGAAAATCCTTTACTACCCTTCTTTCTTTCCTGTATCTAAACAACGCTGGCAGATCGGTAAGGGTGGGTTCAGAGTGGAATGAGACCCTCACATAAATGAGATGGGTTTGGACACAAAGGGGCAAGCCATGGGTCCCTCTGTGCACGATGCCGGTCAGGGTCCGCTCTAGCTACACAATCTGAGACTATCTGCTTTAAAAATAAAAAAGGAGGGGTGAGAAATTAATGGACTAAAAACCTCATAGGCATTGACCACAACAGGTTACTCACACAATGGACACAAATGACACATTTTATGACTCTCATGCTTTCCTTACCTTGCAGTGCCTCTTAGGACACATAACACTTCATCATGATGCATTCTTAAAGCCGGGGCAGTTTTGGAATATAAAGACACCCACTTCACCTCCTCTCTGGAATGTAAATTTCTGCAGACTGTTGTGGATGTTGCACTAAATGAACAGCATTCAGCTTCCATATGATTATTCACATCAGTTCTCTGTCGGTGGTCGTTTCCAGCGTCCACGTAGTATGTTGATGCAGATGTGCACCAGGATTTTGTCCTCCTGTCCGTTATTCTATCGTCTCTAAGCCCTTGGATAATGTGCAACAATGTAATTCTCAAAATGCTGCGTGTAGTCCTTGTGTGTGTGTGTGTGTGTGTGTGTGTGTCGCCCCCCCCCAAACAAGACACCCTCACCCCATATTCTCCAATCGCGTTTACTGTCTCCTGGGATATGTAGTTCTTTAAATTATTTATCATTAAATTGCGAACCGTGATTTTGCTTGTTTAATTACTCAAGTGACTAAACCAATAATTTTTTTTCTTATGCATTTATATTCGCAACGCCTGAAAAGTGGAGTCAGGTGGTGTCAGTTGTTGCGTGCGAGTCCAGCGCCTTTTTGTACTACATTTCCCATGATGCACTTGGACAGATGGTATTCACATCTGACCGCTAAGTGCTGTGATTGAGGATACTCGAAGTAACTGTAAATCCAAACTGTCCACAACGCAAAAGTTATATTTTTTTCTCTCTCTGTATAAATGTATTCAATATATGTTTCTCGTCTATTCATATCTGTTGTTAAATTTATTCACTGTTCTGAAAAATACATTTTTTGTACAGCCAACAGAGAACACCTAAAGGACTTTATATAATACTGGGATACGGTATCAAATGTATGTGTAGCTGTCAGGCTCCATCATGTATGGTTTAAATATCGAATGAATTCTCATGCATTCCACACAAGTCTCAGTTGATGAAATACTGCCGCCTTGTGGAAACGGTTCTACATGCTCCTTACACTACAGTGATAGCGCCTCTAAAGTATAAGTGCAAACTTTCGAGCATCAAACACTTTTTAAATCATTTTATTTTGTCATAAATGACAGACGAAATTAGATCGCATGTGATTAGATCTGTAATAATTGCCTCTGTAAGATGGAGGTTTTTTTTCGGGTGTTTGTTGTTTGAGCAACCTCATATACATTGAAAATAATTATAAAGCTGTTCTGGGAATAACTTCGTAAATTAGGAACGAATAGGGAGTGACCGATATATAGCACACATTCTTACAATAGGGTACTTTACTGGCACGATTATAAATAATACAAATAAAATAAAAAATAAAGTGACGCCGTTCCAGTGATGGTAATAAAAAAATAAAATACAAATATAAACAAAAATGAACAAACAAATACAAAATACTATTAATTACAAAAAATTACTAATCAAAATGAAAATAAACATTAAAAAAAAAAAAAAAACATTATTCGCCCTTATTACGCCTAAATCATACCGAAAATAGTTTTTAAAAACTGACACTGTAACATCTATTTAAACATATTGACACTCTAAAAGGGTAAATG
Organism: Cyprinus carpio; assembly: GCF_018340385.1. Classification (NCBI taxonomy): domain Eukaryota; kingdom Metazoa; phylum Chordata; class Actinopteri; order Cypriniformes; family Cyprinidae; genus Cyprinus; species Cyprinus carpio. Next base: position 20,175,425 of record NC_056589.1, read on the forward strand.
AGATATTTAAATCGCTTGCCAATTTTAACCATAAATAGTTGTAGTGATATAAATGTGGTCATTGTTTTAAACTGTAATGGAAAGAATGAAACATTTTTCCTCTACCGGTATGTGGTTATTTTCTGGGATTTCCACAACCACACCATCACCGCATCACACGCGCGCGCGCCAAAAAAACAAAAAAAAAACACTTTTGTGTGAGAGTTATAAGTTCGAGTGCCTTTTTTTTTCAGAAGAAAGTGATACCGTTTTACACTTTGTTTAATTTCCCTTTTAAGACCTTCAATAAACGTTACCATTTTTACTGTAGTAACAGAAACTATGCTTGGCAAAATTAAAAAAATTAAAATAAAGTTGCCGTGGTAAATGAATGTTACATTTAAAACTCTGTAATTGCACATGTTTTCCTCAGTTAAATTTAACAATAGGAATTTAATAAAGTAATATTCCATAAAACTAAGAAAAATAAGAAAAACATAAATATCGTTTTTACCAACTCTTTTCGCTCAGGCATGTGTTGGACAATACCGTTGTGCGCCACAGAACTGGGAGGCCCTCTGCCGTTCCAGCGCCGTTTGAAACAACTAGCGACCAGGACCATGAAATGTATAAGTTTCTCATCTGATTGAAATCTACAACATCCTGGTTGCTATTTCGGTAAATAGGTTTCAGAAATTTCGCAAATAACCCATATTTCATTGTCATAATAAAATTTGTTTTCAGAAATTATAGTTATAACCTTTATTTTGACTATAAAGTTTGTTAGCCGTCTTGCTAACGGTGCATGGACAACTGACTAATGCTCGCATATTTAAGCGCCGTTAAACAGAAGATTTTGTGCTGATTTTGTGTCACGTGAAGTACTATTACAAGAACACTTATTTAGCGAATTGGTTTTTTTTTTTTTTTTTTTTCTCCGTGCATGTTGTAAGTCGACGAACGATCTAAAGTGAAACTCTAAAAACTTGCTCACTTAGCAGTGTTTTTTTGCAGTGTTTTTTGTTCTGCATAAATTTGGTTTGCCTTATAAGAAGCCGTTTTGTTGTCCTCATCTTAAACTTTGATACATATACAATCTCTGTGGGACTTGCTTGTAGGTGTTGGTTAAGCTCTTTGTCCTGAGCCTGAAGATCCAGAGACAGCAGCCATGTTTCTCTACAACCTAACCCTGCAGCGGGCAACTGGCATCTCCCATGCCATCCATGGCAACTTCTCAGGTATACCACAGAACAACAGCACTTTGTCCTGTGTAGCTTCTTAAATGCAGAGTATTTCACTTATATTTGTTAGGGTAGCTATAAGTGTTCATTTGAAGTGTTAGCGTGAATTAAAGGGTTACTCCACCACAAATTGAAAATTTTGTCATTAATCACTTACCCCCATGTCGTTCCAAACCTGTAAATGCTTTGTTCGTCTTTGGAACACAATTTAAGATATTTTGGATGAAAACTGGGAGGCTTGAGACTAGGGGTGGGCGATATGATCAAAATCATGATACGAGTAATTTTATATCACGATATACAGTGGTTATTTTTTCTTTTAATAAGGTTTTCATGATATTAAAATCTTTGATACCTAGGGTTACAAAAAGGAGGAAGAGTTCCAGTAAATTTCGGAAACTTGCCAGGATTTTTTGGAAAATTCCAGGGATTTTTGGAAAGATTTTCCGGAAATTTTCCACCCCTTTGCAACCCTATAATCCTTGTCATCAATGTCGATATCAAACTAATACAAGAAAATAATATATATATATATATATATATTTATAAATATATATATATTTTTTTTTTCAAACTAATACAAGAAAATAATATATTTAAACTCAACTCACTGGAGATAAATAGTCACTGATGAAATAAGAACAAGAAGCTAATAACAAGCAATAGAACAAAAAAAATTAGTCTTCACTGTGTAAGTTATATCTATCTCTCTCTCTCTCTCTCTCTCTCTCTCTCTATATATATATTATATATATATATATTAGGGCTGCACGATTATGAAAATCATAATTGTCGATTATTCCCTTGAAATTGTAATTGCGATTATTAATAACAATTATCACAATTTACATTGATTGATGTTTATACCATTGTTTGATGCAACTGCATGCCATATTTTTATATGACAATAAACATGCTGAAACACTCTAACTGAAAAACGTTTAGTGCTTTTCTATAGTATTAAGGCTCAAATTTCAACTATACATCGGATTGGTTTCTTCTTTAAATTATAAAAAAAGTAAAAATATATGAATGGTATCTATAATGTTATACTAAAACTAAAACAATGGGAAAAAAACCCTTAAGATAACATGTAGAAAGAAAAAAATATCTTAAGTGTGCAGAATAACATAAGTGGACTTTGAACGATTATTGCCATACGATTGCATAATTGTGGCATCCAATAATCGCGATTAGAAATTCGATTAATTGTGCAGCCCTAATCTTATATATATATATATATATATATATATAGGCATAATTATTAGCATTATCATTATTTATTTTCTTATTCTAGTTACAAAAGTGATTTAGTCAAGAGCAGTGAGAGATTTTCCCTTACTGTTGTTTGATTAACATGAATGGCAGACAGGACGACAATTGGACAGCTTCTCCTTTAAGACTGAAGTCCGGATCCAATATACTGTTACACATGTGCTTTCTCTCGCAACTGTTTATGTTCCCTTAAGACAAGTCTGCACGATTATGACATCATAATTGTCGATTACCTTGAAATTGTAATTGCGATAATTAATTACAGTTACATTGAATGATGTTTTATACCATTGTTTGATGCAACTGCATGCCATATTTTTATATGAGAATAAACAAGCTGAAAACACTCTTCCTGAAAAACTTGTATTGCTTTTCTATAGCATTAAGCTTCAAATTTCAACTATACATTGGATTGGTTTCTTCTTTAAATTTAAAAAAGTAAAAAAAAAAAAAAAATGCATGGTATTATAATGAAATTATAACAATGAAAAAACCCTTAAGATAACCCGTAGAAAGAAAAAAACATCTTAAGGTCCAGGAAAGTATGAAAAGCATTGTCAGAATAGTCCATCTGCCATCAGTGATTCAACCGTAATGTTATGAAGCGACAAGAATACTTTTTGTACACAAAGAAAATAATGACTTTATTCAACAATTCATCTCCTCTGTGTCTCCCCAAATCAGCGTACTGCTATTTTGACAAATCTGAGCTGAGCAGTATGCAGGCGGCGTACGCTCTTCTGTATACATTTACGTGAATTTATGCTTTGGTTTAAAAGAAAACATTGCATCAGTGCAGCGCGGCTGACACAGAAGAGCATACGCTGCCTGCGGATTTCAGATTTCATTCAAAATATTCAGATTTCATCCAAAATATATTAAATTGTGTTCCAAAGCCGAACAAAGCTTTTACGGATTTGGAACGACATGGGGGTAAGTGATTAATGACAAAATTTTCATTTTGCGGTGGAGTAACCCTTTAAGCATTATTTTTTAATTTTATGTGTTTCTTTTTTATTTTTATTTTTACTAGGAACTAAGCTGCAGGAGATTGTTGTTTCCCGTGGGAAAATTCTGGAACTGCTGCGTCCTGATGCCAACAGTGGTAAGGTCCACACGCTGCTTACTATGGAGGTGTTTGGTGTTATCCGATCCCTCATGGCTTTCAGGTTGACAGGTGGAACTAAAGGTGAGCAACTTGCTTCTAATTGTTGCTTTGCATAGTTCATATAAAGAGATTTGAATTCTTAATATGGATCCCTTCTCCCATCTTGCAATAGACTATGTTGTGGTTGGAAGTGACTCTGGCCGTATTGTGATCTTGGAGTACCATCCTTCCAAGAACATGTTTTGAAAAATACACCAGGAGACGTTCGGCAAGAGTGGCTGCAGACGTATTGTGCCAGGGCAGTTCCTCGCTGTGGACCCAAAGGGCAGAGCTTTTATGATAGGTAAAACCACATGTAGTAAAGACTACAAAGTTATAGTAGTTAGACCTGAGTTAGGATAGCAGTTCACCCAAGAATTAAAATTTGCTGAAAATATACTCACCCTTAGGCCATCCAATATGTAGTTTAATTTGTTTCTTCATCAGAACAGATGTGGATAAATTTAGCATTATATCATTTGCTTAATGTGTGATTTAAACTTCAAAAGGCTGTGATTTTATTGAATAAATACGAGCGCTAGGGCTGTCAAAAAAAAATCGAATTTCGAATATTTGTCAAATTTAAAATAAAAAACGCTGCATTCAAATTTTAGGTGTACGTTAAGGAGGCACTTATCAGTGGTGATGTGTCATTGCATTTTAATGTTTTTATTAGCCTATCCAGGTGAAGCCACAAGATGCGGCGCCGCTGCATTTTTGATTACAAATATTGCGGGAAAAGAGAACATCAATGCGGAGAAGATCTTGTTTACATCAAAACTGAAACCAAGCCGTTCACACAGAACGCATATTTTGCGCATTTGCTAGAGGGACATCATATCACCGTTGCACTCTTGTCTCGCAAAAGAGAGCCGCATGTTTAGAAAGCCATGTAAATTTAATGCAAGTTCAACTTTAAAATACAAATCTCAAGTTTTAATTTTTTTTTTTTTTTTTTTTTTTTTTTCAGCACTGCATCTCCTGTTTTTTAAATGAAAAATGTACTCTGTGTGATTGGCTTTTGGCCCTTTTTTTGGCCCCGTTTTACCAATGTTTTTTTGTTAAAAATTATGTAGGAAAAGTAATAGGTTAATTTATGAAAAGAGTGCACCCTCAAAAATCTACAATCATAACAGGAGTTCTGACCTTGTCAAAAAAAAAGTCTTCTTCGTTGCCTTTTTCTCTGTCACACTTTAGAAATAATCAGAAATGATATATCAGCTGAAAACGTAAAATTTCAAAATTCATCCTTTAAAAAACATTTTTAAATCAGACATTGCATTACCACGAAAATGGTACATCAATATCATGTTATAAAATGTTTTTGTTCATGAATTATAAAAATTTTAGTTTGGAAAGTGCACTTTCAAGTCTATGTTCAAAAATGTGAGTGACAGTTAAGGGGTTAAGCCTAATATTCATGGCTGAATTAATCTGTTCTAATCTTAATTAATCTGTAAACATTTTTAAAAATACTATTAATGTTCATGCTCCTTTTTGAAATAGAAATGTCCTAGGCTCCTACAGCCTTGTGAGCAGTTGATAATTGACGGACTGTTATTCGGTTATGTTATATTAATGTTTTAGCAATCATACAACCATCAATTGGTTTGTGTTAGGATAGACTATTCTCTAATGAATTAAATGGTTTATCATACAGACTGAAAGCCTGAATAGTCTCTCTCCCTCTCTCTCTCTTTTTTTGGGTTAATGTTTATGCGTGCCTGAGTGCGTGGGTACATGCGCGGGAGGGGTGCGATTTTCGACTACTAATTGAATAATACCCAGCGATTATCTAATATTACTTTTGCTTAAAATGCACATACACACACACACACACACACATATATATATATATATATACACTTTTGATTGATCGTTTTTTGAAAATGGGTTATAGCTGAAATTTTTATATTAAAAATGTGAAAATAATTTTTATAAAACTGTAAATCATGTTTTTAACAGTCATTTTACAGTTTAATGTTACCATAGACATTGCTGATCGCTCACACAGTATTAATTTTATTTCTGCAGGTCTTAAAAAAGCCTTAAGTTTGATTAAAAAAATTCTGCAGAAACTCTGACATTGTAATGTATGTAAACTACTTTATGATGCTGAATGTTTGATTCTTCAATCCAGATGGGTATTAAAAAATATTTCCAAGAATATTGTTTCAGATAGCCCCATAAAATGGCATTTTCAAACAAATGGTGCAAAATGTGCCTTAAATAGTAGAGCTGTTGTGTAGGGGAGAGGTTCAGTTATTTAAATGAAGTAATCCCCCTGCCAGTGCCACCACAAATAGAGTGTAGGTCTGTGGAAAAACTGAAGATATATTGCTAAGTTTAACCAAATCTGTTTAAATTAAGAAACAAGCTCAAGTTAATTTTCAGCAAATTTTTATTTTGGGGTGAAATATTTTAATCAAAATGATGCGTTCTCCCATTTTAACAATGCAAATTCAATTTTCCCAGGTGCCATAGAGAAGCAGAAGTTGGTATACATCCTGAATAGAGATGCAGCTGCTCGCCTTACCATCTCCTCCCCTCTAGAGGCCCACAAGGCTAATACACTCGTATACCATGTGGTTGGTGTGGATGCGGGCTTTGAGAACCCCATGTTTGCCTGCCTGGAGATGGACTATGAGGTCAGAGTCATTCTTCTAGTGCAGTGATTCTCAGTTCCAGTCCTCTCGTACCACAGTTGTGCATGTCTCTCTTATTTTAACTCACTTGATGCAGATAACCAACTCATTAGAAGAGAGCTCCATGCATGAACTGTTCTGACTGACATGGTCACTACACAGTGTTTATTGCTTCTAGACCTTGTAATTACAGCTTGAAGGTAGGGGTGCACCGATCCGATACTCAGTATCGGTTTCACTCCGATATTGACATTTTCTGCAGGATCTGGTATCGGTCAGACGAGACCGATCCAAATCCGATATTGTGCGTATACTATTGTTAATTTTTAAAGGGTTACTCCACCCCAAAATGAAAATTTTGTCATTAATCACTTTACCCCCATGTCGTTCCAAACCCGTAAAAGCTTTGTTCATCTTCGGAACACAATTTAAAATATTTTGGATGAAAACCAGGAGGCTTGTGACTGTAATGACTTTATTCAACAATTTTATCTTCTCACCATTTTGGGGAACATCCACTGAAACACACAAACTGCGTATGCTCTTCTGTGTCAGTCGCGACACAAGGATACATTTTCTATCTGTATTTATGCTTTGATTTTGAACGAAAACAGCGCATCCGTGCAGCGCAGCTGACACAGAAGAGCGTAAGCAGTTTGCATATCAATTTTGACACAGAATTAAAAAAAATAATAATAATTTGCGCTGTTATCGGATTGGTATCGGCCGATACTGAGAATTTCTGGTATTGATTTGGTCTCATTTCTGAAAAAGTGGTATCGAGCAAGCCCTACTTGTAGGCTGGGAGTTTTCTGAGAGCTGAGACTTGTACCATGTCCAGCTATGTACACCAGAGATGGGCACTCGAGTTAGTCACTTGGACTCGAGTCACACTCGAGTCGCATTTTTGTAGACTTCAGACTTGACTCAGACTCTACCCCGAAATGACTCCAGACTTGACTCGAGGAAAAGGACTCATGAAAATTGTAAAAGCAGCACGAGTCTTTTTATCCTTAAATACCTATATAAATGATATCCAAAAGGCGGACTGCATCCGCGCCCTGGCATCCATCCGGACCGTGAGCTGTAACAGCAGCACCATTTTATGTGAACAGCGCATCAAAACAGCAGAGTGCATCACATAAAAAGCACTCAGGGTCGTTTATGGTAAATATCTTTAAGCGCTATATACTCTTCACATCTCTCAGAAGGATTTATTTCAAACACTCTACTGATGTTATGAAGTGAGTTTGGAGTAAAAACATGTTATTAAATGTGGTGTTTTCATGTGCTTTGAGATGGATGAGCATTTAACTACACAGAGCTGTAGTTTTTACTAACAAGCTACGCAAACAGCTTACATAATCGCAGAATGATATCTTTGATTACATAATCGCAAGATTAACTTGTGGAATCACAAAATGTGGTTTAATTAAATTTCATACTCAAAGTTTAAAAGTGGCTTTGTCATATTTACAGCAGAAATACCAGAAATATCTATAGCCTATTTGAGTGGGGTCTTCAACTAATTTGTTGAACTGGTGGTCCTTTGAGTCAAAAAGGTTGAACCACTAAACTCATGGGGGAATAAAATTCAAATTAGTGGCCTGACTAATACTAAGTTGCCTAGAATGGAAACACAAGCAGCTAGCTGAATACGGAACAGCGATTCTTTGTAAATTGGGGTGTTTTTGCATGTAACCTCCGCCATGATATTTTTTTCACCATTTTTTTCATGCTTTTACAAATCCAGTCAGTTAGGTGGCACATGTCTGTAACCTATAGTTATAAATGGTTTTGCAGGAGGCAGATAACGATCCCACTGGAGAGGCTGCAGCAAACACACAGCAGACGCTGACCTTCTATGAGTTGGACCTGGGGCCTCAACCACGTGGTGCGCAAGTACAGCGAGGCACTGGAGGAACACGGCAACTTCCCTCATCACAGGTTCTGACCTTTTTAGAATGTCAGGGTGTCAAATTTCAAAATACTAGATAGGGATTCACAAGCTAGTCGTGTTGCAATACCTTTAGCAGACCACGTTTTTATCTAACACTTATTTCAACATGATTGTTGTCAAGATAAGTAAAAAAAAAAAAAAAAACTGAATCTAAAGTTTGGGGTCAGTGAGAATTTTTTTTTTTAAGAATTTACTTTTGTTTATCAAAGATGTGTTATTAAATTGAATAATAGTGAAAGAACAGACATTTATAATGTTACAAAAGATTTCTTTCAAATTAATGCTATTCTTTTAAGCTTTTTATTCATCGCAAGAATCATGAAAAAAAAAAGTGTATCACAGTTTCCTCAAAAAAAATTAAAGAGCACAACTCTTTTCAACATTGAGCACAATTTTCATATTAGAATGAATTTTTTGTTTTATTTATTTTTTATTTTTTTTATTAACCATGTGACACTGAAGTAACGGCTGCTATAAATTCAGCTTCGCCATCACAGGAACAAATTACATTTTGAAAAAAAAATGTTTTGAAATAAGAAAACATTATTTGAAGTTGAAGTAACATTTCACAGTGTTAGTGTTTTTATTGTATATATTAATCAAGTAAATGCAGCCTTGGTGAGCATAAGAGACTTCTTTCAAAAACACTAAAATCTTACAGACCCCAAACTATTGAACAGTATTGTAGTTTACAAGTAATGTTTTCTGTTGCGTTGTCAGAAATGATGAATATCATGTCTCTTCTCTGACTGTTTGGTGAAGAGATTGTTTTGATATCTGATCTTCATGGATTCAGTTTTTTCTTTTCAAGGAGAAGAACATATCTAAATGTTTTATAAGTTTGTGTTGATCTGACCATTCACCCTGTGTCTTAGTTCCTGGTGGTTCGGATGGTCCCCAGTGGTGTGCTCATTTGTTCTGAGAACTATATCACCTACAAAAACTTTGGGGACCAGCCGGACATCCGTTGCCCGATCCCACGCAGAAGGGTGAGTTTGTGTGGTCACAATAATCTTAACACCTTGAAATGTCTAAACAGCTAATAGTATTGAAATGATGAGCTTTCATGTCTCTTCTCTGACTATATAACTGGAGACACATAAAGACCTCTGATCATAATAATCGTTTTTGACCTCATATGGTTGTTTAGTTCTCAGTCATTGTGATTACAGAAAAAATTAAACACAAATGTGAGATGTCACCACAGCACTTTTCTCTTTCAGAATGACCTAGATGATCCTGAGCGAGGCATGATATTTGTCTGCTCTGCCACCCACAAGAACAAATCAATGTTTTTTTCTTTCTAGCCCAGACAGAACAGGGAGACATTTTTAAGGTTACTCTGGAAACTGATGAGGAGATGGTGAGTACACAACTACAGACCTAACTGTATTCCATTGAGCTTAGAAAGTCTGAATTTTCCTACTTGAAAATGTGCAATTAAAGACTCTGTGAAGTTTGTGCTTGCAACTTGGAGACTTTTCAACCCAGGCTTTGATGAAACGTAGGCGTATGACCTTACCCGAACACAGTTGATGCTAAATATTTACTTTTATGCAAATAAAAGGCATTGAAAATTTTTCCTACCTTATACTTGTTAAGCAGATGTTTGCAGAGAATGGTGTGTGAAATGCTGTAAATTTCACGCCTGCATAAATGCACTACAATAACTGACTTGGAATGGAATGCAGCATTGCATAATAGTTTTATTAATGAAACTCACAAGGAAAAAAAGTAAATGCTGTAATATAACATTGGGTGCTTCTAGTGAACTGGAGAGAGAGCTGGTATCGGAATACACACGAGAGGTTAAAATGCTGGAAATTTATATGCTTTCTGTCTGGATTAAATATCTATTCATATTTTAGGTAACCGAGATCAGGATGAAGTATTTTGATACAATCCCAGTGGCTACAGCCATGTGTGTTTTTGAAGACTGGCTTCTTATTTGTTTTTCTTCAGAGTTTGGAAACCAGTAAGTTCCTGTTCTATGTTCTGTTCAATGCATTCTTTCATTCACCTAAAAATAACTGAATACCTCTGGTTTGGTGGCCTTTCGCCAAGTTTCAGTGCAATCACTAAATTTACAGAAGCTGATAAAAGGGTGGAATGTGGGAGCAGTGGTTTCAGTTAGCTGAAACCTACACAGTATAAATGTAACCACACTTTTCTCATGTTCTCTTTAACTCTAAGCTTTTCATTAATCTACACTGTAGAACACATTGTGTTAAACGGCTTTGGAGGTTTGAATCTAAAACATTTTTGTTTGTCAGCTACCTGTATCAGATTGCCCACTTGGGTGATGATGACGACGAACCCGAGTTTTCCTCTGCCATGCCTCTGGAGGAGGGAGACACATTTCTTTTTCCAACCCCCGACCCCTTAAGAACCTTGTGCTGGTCGACGAGCAAGAAAATCTTTCTCCCATCATGTCCTGCCAGGTGTGTAAATGTGTGTATTGCAGGAAGTTAAATAGATTGAAAATTTTATGTTGACACTCAAGTTGGGATTTACTGACAGGAAGTGGGATTACAAGTTTTGGCATGAGAGCAGATGTTTAGGAAAGATTCACTGCTTGGATGACTGTGCAGTATTGAACAGCTTGTTTTTTAGTTACTAAAATGGGTAGTCGAGTGTATGAACACTTCAGACTTTTTCTTTTCTTTTCTTTGTACCATCTGTTCCCTTATGTAATGAAGAAAACAAATTCAAAATGTCTCTAAGTAGCGTTGAACCCACAGACAGTTTTTTTTTATTTTTATTTATTTATTTTTTTACTGTACTGCAGATTGCTGATTTGGCTAATGAAGACACCCCACAGCTGTATGTGGCATGTGGCAGAGGACCCAGATCTACATTGAGAGTTTTGAGACACGGACTGGAGGTTTGTGTTGCTATGAGTTACATTTCCGAGGCAGCTTTCACAGCATGTTTTGCAAAATGGAAATATTGACACCCACTGCATTAATAGCAAGTCCCTAGCAACGGTTTTTGGTTTTGTTATTTAGATTCTAGGTTTTTTCCGGAAACTATTTATATTTTGATGTGTTTAAAAAATGCATGTCATTTCAGGTTTCAGAATCTGGCATTTCAGGTTTCAAAATGGCTGTTTTCTGAACTGCCCGGTAACCCAAATGCCGTGTGGACTGTCAGGAGACATGTAGAAAGTAAATAAAAGACCCATTCATATAGTGTGTGTGCATGCACATGAACTATGTAGACAAGTTATTCTGCAAGCATTTCTCTGGAGAAAAGAAAAGTATTTAGACACATCACTGTCGTGAAGTCATGTTCTTGACAGGAAGGAAAACGTAGGAATGTGTTTTAACCTTTTATGGTTTTGACTAACTGCATCAAGATTCTCAGAGTCATGCAGGACTACACTAGGCTGATTTTGGTGGTGTGTTTTTTCTTAAAAGATTGAAGTGCTAACATGCATTGACAAGCACATTCTAGATTCTCCCCTTGATGCATAAATGTAAGCTTTCATTTTTTCACCAAGTCATATTTCTACTAGATCAACAGCAAACAAGGACTTTTGCTTGGCATGCAGGGTGTAGGTTGGGCTTTCAGAAAATGTCTGGCCAGATATTTCTCTGAAATCATGTGATTTGCTATTAGATTTTTTGGCATGTGCGTGCAGCTTGACGCTTAGGTTTACATTGTGGTCTGTGTACTGTAGTCTTTGTCAGTTTTGTTCAGTTTTCTTTTTCATTTTGACTGCAGTTTTGTGAGAGGTAAGCTAACAGGGAATTATGGTTTCCATTCTTAATAGGGGCTTGTTCATTCATTGCAGGTTTTTTTTATATACCATTACATAAGACATTTTAAAGGGATAGTTAATGCTTAAAAATGCATAATGAAGAATGTCATTTACTCACTCATGAACAACAATGTGTGGTTTCCCACTTGGAATGACATGACAGTTGAGTAAATGATGACAGTGTTTTCATTTTTTAGGTGAGCTCTTTTTAAATGTTCTCAACTCCACATGAACAAATTTGACGTTTTGAAAGGCGTGCATGTAACATTCCTTGAACAAGTGGATTAAACATTTTGTCATCTTTAAGATTTGGTTTCCTTTTATGGTTTCAAATTTTTCCCCACATTTGGCAAAAGTTTCCAACCAGATAATTGTGGGTTTACTTTTCACAGATGAGTTTGATGCCTACCTCATGTGGTCTTTCGTTAACGCCACCCTGGTGCTTTCTATCGGAGAGACTGTGGAAGAAGTGACAGACTCTGGTTTCTTGGGAACAACACCCACCCTGTCCTGCTCGTTGCTGGGAGAAGATGCACTTGTACAAGTGAGCGACATCTCTCTGACCTACATGCATGCACAGTATCCCATTTAACCTTTTCTCTTTCCTTGCTAAAGGGATAGTTCACCCAAACTAGGGATGCTCCGATCCGGATTTTTGCAGCCAATACAGAGTACCGATTTCTAGAGTTCCAAAAAACCGAGAACACGTTTTTCTTATTCAGAACCGGTTCTGTTCTTTGAAAAAACCGTGAGCAATTTCTAAGTTTCGGTTCCAAAAATGGTACACCCTCGCATGAGCAATTTCTAAGTTTCTGTTCCAAAAATGGTAGTGCACGTAACGGTGCACTACGTTGTCTGACTGTTCCATTAACGTCAGCACGCAGCATCTGCCGCCACTAAATTACATTATATTTGTCCCATATTCTCATTAATATACATACAACTTCAACTTGGATCACTAAATAAATAGACTGCTATTGTTATGCAAGTATGAGGGTTAGATTATTTAGTGTACAGGTCATTTCAAGAGTGATAAACAAAGTGATTTAAAATGTATGAAAATAAATATTTTCTATGTTTAAAAATATGGAAAACCACTCATTGCATCACACCATCTGACTGCATTATTATTTTGTAAAATAGGGGCTTTATGGATGGTGTGTGTATACATGGTTATAAGTATAACCGTTTCATATTTTCATTAATTTAGGGAATATGAACAAGTGTCTTAGCCCTCAAGGGACTATTTGGCCTACCAGCTTATTCCTGCTTGAAAAGCAAAATGTTATTGATAGTGTAAAAAAATCATCACTTTGAAGCACATGCTGATGGATGATGGACTAGCATTACTCAACATTACTTACTACCTTCCAGCAGCACTAGATTCAATGAAGGTAAATAGTAAAACATAATATGTTGTTCATGTAAATGGAATCGGAAACCGGAAAAATTTCTAACAATACCCAATCCTACTTATGAAGATCAATATACTGTAATATGTTGAATTTTGTCATTGCCAACCTCTAAATTAAGTTGACAGTAAGTAAAAAAACAGTACTGAGCATTGAGAAGTTGAGTATTGTGCATTTTTCCTTACCACTGTTTTTTTTTTAATAGTTGTTTAATGATTGTTTTTTAATGGAATCAAACTTGAACCGTTAGGCGGGAACCGGAAAATTTTCGAACAATTTCCAAACCTACCGTTATTTCTTGTCATGGTGATCGGCCGATACTTGATTCGATTGATTCTGATGCTTCAAGCCAGAGATGGGCACTCGACTTAGTGACTCAGACTCGAGTCACATTTTTTATAAACTTCAGACTTGACACAGACATGACCTGAAATGACTCCAGACCGAGCAGCAACCTCCCGCTCTCTCTCATGAAGCCAACAAGGAAGTAACTAAAACTGCAATTCATCGACTGGCCGCTTGAGGCTGGCTGCAAAACTGGGAGTCAGTCCCATAGACTCCCCATGTTAAAATGCCCAACTTTACAGCAGAAAAAAATATGATTACAGCCTGGTACAAAAAGAGGTTTTGGTCTATATAGCTAATTTTGCCCTTCATGACAACTGTGAGGGGGTGAATTTTTTTTTTACAACTCATCCGTTTAAATTATATAAAGCCTTAAATTTCTGCATAATTAAGGGCTTGGCCACTTGAGTGACAGGTGGATTGCCGCTGTTGACACTGCCGTCGAGCTAGGTGGGCATGGCTTCAGCAACCAACTCCTGCCTTTTTTCAATTATCCGGGAGAGTCGCGTGGTGACGCGCTGCCAAGATGGTGACGGCCCGCTCTGTACACTTTGAGCTTCAAAAACGCTCTTCAGGAGTCTACGGATGATGTCACGGACACTACGTCCATGTTTTTATACAGCCTATGCTCCAGACTTGACTCGAGGAAAAGGACTCGTGAAAATTTTAAAAGCAACTCATCCGTAGACCGCATCCGTACCTCGGTATCCATCCGGACTGTGACCCGCGTAACAGCAGCACCATTTTAAGTGAACTGCGCATCTAAACATCGGAGTGGACAAGCGTTCAGTGTCATTTTATGGTAAATATCTTTCAGTGCTATATCTTTCTGGTATTTTTATCAAAAGCCAAATGTGCTTTATTCAAGCCCTTTCAGCTCCGTGAGCTTTCTCTTTCTCTCTCTCCAGATGCATGCCGGCGCCAACTTAGAACTGCGGATGACCCAGTTATTTTAAAGGGATACTCCATCCCAAAATGAAAATTTTGTCATTAATCACTTATCCCCATGTCGTTCCAAATGCGTAAAAGCTTTGTTCGTCTTCAGAACACAATTTAAGATATTTTGGATGAAAACCGGGAGGCTTGTGACTGTCCCATAGACTGCCAAATAAATAAGTGTCAAGGTCTATAATGAAAGTCATCGTCAGAATACTCCATCTGCCATCAGATGTGCAATCTGGGTTAAATGAAGCGACGGGAACACTTTTTGTAAGCGGAGAAATGTGAACCTGGTGTTATGTGTGTGCGCTGTGTGCGTGCATGAGCGCACGGTCTTCAGGAAAGCGCGTGAGCGTTGAATGGTTTAAACACTGGCAAGAATTAAAAAAAAAATGCAATTTATAAACTTTAGTGACAATGCCCCACTGCCTCGATAGTGCAAGTGACAATTCCTGTGTCAGCTGTGCAGCATGTAGCTCACTTATGCAGATGTGATTTGAAGCCATTTGCATTTTGAGAGAGAAAGAGAGTGCACAGTGATTCATTCACGTTGTTTGTGAAATTATGTCTCAAAGACTGAGATGCCGCTGCATGTCGTGCCAAACCTCTCACGGCAGGCGTGTCATCAGCTTGAGATCACCTTTTTAGAGACCGCCGATCAATCATCCCAAAGCGATTATCGGCCAATTGTGATCGGTAGTCGATCAGTAGGAGCACCCCTACCTGTGTTAATGCTGTTGAGTAGGCTAATATATATGGCCAAATAAGATATTTTGTTTTATAAATAAATGTTAATTTAAATGTCTTGAAACGTCATAGAATTTCCACACCGGCAATGACATGACTGCGGTGCCAAATTATTCATGTCCCCAGGCATCATGTATGTCCTCATGCGTTGACGTCATCAAAGTGAGATCGGTTCGTGAGATCGGCCAAGTGTAGTGAGTACCAATCGAGTCTTAAATTGTGATTATTGGCAGATGCTGATCTCCGGCCAATCAAAAGGAGCATCCATACCCAAAACTGAAACTGTGTTTCTTTCTACTGAACATAAAAATATATTTTGAAGAATGTGGGTGACCAAATTGTTACCCACATTCTTTAGAATTTCTTTTATGTTTAGTAGAAGTCAGTCAGTCATACAGATTTGGAACAACATGAGGGAAAGTAAATGAATTTTAATTTTTGGGTGAACTATCCCTTTAAATTAATTAGTTTATTCCCAACAATTATGCTTACTGTTCCATTTATCTCATTCAATTGGGTTTTGTTTCATTTGCTGGTTCTCTACAGGTCTACCCAGATGGGATTCGTCACATCCGTGCAGATAAGAGAGTGAATGAATGGAAGACTCCAGGGAAGAAGACAATTGTCCGATGTGCTGTCAATCAGAGGCAGGTGGTCATTGCTTTGACTGGAGGAGAACTTGTCTACTTTGAGATGGACCCGGTATGCTGGTGGACATACTTTTTATCTTGTCACGTGAATTTTCATCTTTTGTTTGAATGATTGTCTTTCCATTAAGTTTTCTCTCTTTCTTAACAGTCCGGGCAGCTGAATGAATACACTGAGAGGAAGGAGATGTCTGCGGATGTGGTGTGCATGAGTTTGGCAAATGTGCCCCCTGGTGAACAACGTTCCCGTTTCCTGGCTGTTGGGTTGGTGGACAACACTGTCCGCGTCATCTCCCTGGATCCATCCGTAAGATGCTCTTCTTGCATTGGTCAGCTGATTTGGGCTTTAAAACAAGGATTCTAGTGCCCACTGAACATTTACTGTAACAGTTCTTGGTGTGAAATCTATAATCACTTTGTTGCACAGGACTGTCTGCAGCCATTGAGTATGCAGGCTCTTCCTGCCCAGCCAGAGTCTCTTTGTATTGTGGAGATGGGCGGAGTGGAAAAACAGGATGAGCTTGGAGAAAAAGGCACCATTGGCTTCCTGTACCTCAACATAGGCCTGCAGGTAAGAAACTCTTGTGCTTACTTTGGGTGATAACATAGAAAGGTGTGCATCCTGTTGTTGCTCCGATCAGGATTTTGGGAGCCAGTTGTTGATCACAGGAAACAGTATCTGCCAATATGATCACCGATAACGATCTTTTTGAAGGCTTCTTTTTATCATGTAGAATTATTTATAGTGATGCTACAATCAGGATATTTACACATTCATTCAGAGCCTAAATTAAATTTTTGAAAATGGGCGAAATTCCCCTCTTAGGTGACTCATGTGGGAGATTGTATTGTGTATTTTCTTTTTAGACATTTTTCAAAAATATACAATTATCTCATCTACGTGTTTTTGTTTTTACAAAGGGGCAGTTGCTTCACAATAGCTGTATGCTAGGCGGTTTTATGTGTGTGCTTTGAGTGTGCTCGAGCGCACCGCCTCTAGGAGAGCATGTGAGTGCTGAATGGTTTAAACCAGGGGTGGGGAATATTGATCATGAAGGGCCACTGTCCTGCAGCGTTTAGGTCCAACCCTGAAAAAAAAAAAAATACCTACCTGTATCCTGAAGACCTTGATTAGCTTGTTCAGGTGTGTTTGATTAAGGTGGGAGCTAAACTCTGCAGGGACTCCGGCCTTCCAGGATCAACGTTCCCCACCCCTGGTTTAAACACCGGCAAGGCTTAAAAATAAATGCAAATGCTAAACTTTAGTGACACTGTGTCACAATGTGCCTCGATTGTGCAAGTGACAATTCCTGTTTCAACTCTGCAGCATGTAGCTCACTTATAGTGTAGATGCAATGTGGTGATTTGAAGCCATTTGCACATTTTGAGAGGTATAGAGAGAGCATGTCTTATAGCGACTGCAGATCAAACTTCCAAAAGCGATTATTGGCCTTTCTGAATAATCTGTTTTTCTCAAATATAAGTCACTATGCGAAAGAAATTATCTGTTGCTACTTCTGTTTCATCACAACTTTAATGGGTGAGGAGAGAGTTAATGGAACCTTCAGCTCTTGGGTCCTCCAAGTCTACAGCATTAGGTAATAGCTGGATAGGCAAAAATGTGTATAAAGAAAGCACACTAGTGAGCTCGCTTCTGCAACCTAAAAAGGTAACCCATTACAGCTAGCAAGCAAAAGCTGCTAACTTTTGCACTTTAAGTTACGAGGTCAAACTTTTAGCTGCAGTGTGACTGTCCTGTTACTTGATGACATGACTTTTCTGGACAATCCATTGCTTGCTTGTTTACCGTTCTCACCTCTTTGTTTGTAGAATGGAGTGTTACTGCGTACTGTTTTGGATCCAGTGACTGGAGACCTGTCTGATACTCGAACTCGGGTATCTCGGCTCTCGTCCCGTCAAGCTTTTCAGAGTCCGGATGCAGGCCCAAGAAGCTGTGAGTCACCTTTAAATGTTATGTCTTTCACAATGTCTCACAGCTTGCCAATTTGCTGACCCTCATTACATGACCTTTAACTGTGCAGGTTTCTGGCCATGTCTAGTCGTTCCTGGCTGAGTTACTCATACCAGTCCCGTTTCCACCTGACTCCATTGTCATATGAAACCTTAGAGTATGCATCAGGGTTCGCTTCTGAACAGTGTCCTGAGGGTATTGTTGCCATTTCCACTAACACACTGAGGTAAACACAATAATGTGAACTTTAACGTTCTCACAAACTTGTGAAGTTCTATAATGTCAAGCATATTGTGGTTGGCTTCATATATTTCAGTTCCAGTAGTGCTACTTGAATATGTGGTTATTTATAATTGTCTACATGACCAGTGATCTGATACTCATAGATTTAGAAGATAATTAAGATAAATTAAATGTGCTCAAATCTTGGCCGTAAAGTTTCCATCCTTCCACCCTTCCTTTTTCCATTTTGGGATCAAATATGACCTATATGCTGCTTAACGGTTTTAGTGAGATTAACATTAAAAATGTTTGCTTTAGTTTGAGGTTTAGCAACTCTCAGAAGTGTGGACCTCTCTTACCTAAATGCTTTTGCCGGCTGCTGCATGACATCTTATTTTGGACAGAATTTTGTTTTGATTAGTCATGTAGGAAAAGGTTGGAGTCGCAGTAAAACATTCCCTATGTTTTTTTTTTTTTTTTTTTTTTTTTTTTTTTTGGAGTTTTGTACTAGTTGCCCTTTTGTAGCTAGTGACCTTTTTTATTTTGTGATTAAAACAAAAATCACTTCTATCCAGGTCAGCTGGCATTTTATCAACACAAGACTGATTGTGACAAATTATAGCCAGGAAACAGGAGGTTTTGACTTACCAGATTTCATAATAATTCATCCAACCTTTAACTTTTTAATCTGCCTTTAAATTCACTGCATACCTCTCTTACCATATCCCTTAGGATTTTGGCTCTTTGAGAAACTGGGTGCCATCTTCAACCAGGTGGCTTTCCCACTGCAGTACACACCTCGCAAATTTGTCATCCACCCAGAGACAAATAACCTGATCCTAATCGAAACAGACCACAACGCCTATACTGAAGCCACCAAAGCCCAGCGCAAGCAACAAATGGCTGAGGTCAGTGAACCTGTTAAGAAACAATACTTTTTATTTTGTCTTCATCTCTTCTGGAATTTCTTTATCTCCGTTTATCATTCTCTTTCTCTCTCTTTCTTCCATCTGACTCACACACTGGTTTTCCCAATGTAATCACTGACTGAGACAGAATTTCATTGCTTTCTTGTCAGAAGTTGTCTGTCATGTCTGTTTTGTCTCTGCATCTTCACAGAGCATGTTTGCAAGGGTAATTCCAGGTTGACGAGCTGTAAAAGTGACAAGCACTGTGAAATGTGCAAGCAGTGGTTACTGTGGTGGTCCCTCAAAGATAAATCATATTGATGCTGTTCTTTCAACAGTTGAGTGTATCTAGTAAGAATAAACAGTCCGCAGCTGTGGTGTAGAAATGCTGCTTCTGAATGTATTGCTTAACATGAAGGTCTCTTGTTTATCTGCAAATTGTTCCGAAATGTTTCTTATATACACTGTGGCCATAGGTTTGCGGCCAGCCACTTATAATTAGGGGGTTTGGTTTGGTCCTTTAATAGCGCAAAAGTTTGTGGGTTCGATTCCAAGGGAACACATGTTGGGTAAAAAAAAGTTAGCCTGATTGCACTGTAAGTCGCTTTGGATAAAATCGTCTACTAAATGCATAAATGTAAATGTAATGCCAGTGAAGATGAATCGTAATGCTACTAACATACAATTCTAGACAAAAAAAACCTTTGTGGCAACAGTGGCAGCGCGAAAGTCTATTCCAGAATGACAATGCCCCTGTGCACAAAATGATTTAGTGGTTCTGGGACAGATGAACTTGACTGACCTCCACAAGCCCAGACCTGAACCCACAACTCCTTTGGGATGAATTCAGACTCCGTGACCTTGACCGGATCCTGACATTCACTGATGCTATTGTCTGAATGGTAGCAAATGCCAACTGCCATTTTTTCAACTTGCAGTCCTGCGCCTGTTAGCAACCAATTAATAATGACAATAGCTTGAAAGTTAAATGCAAAACAAGCACATTGATTTACACTTATTTTTAGTCATAGTGTATCTTAAAAACTAAAATAATTTTTTCTGCTCTACAGGAAATGGTGGAGGCAGCGGGAGAGGATGAAAGAGAGCTGGCTGCAGAAATGGCAGCAGCTTTCTTGAACGAGAACCTGCCAGAAGCCCTCTTTGGGGCACCTAAAGCAGGCTCTGGGCAATGGGCCTCACTAGTACGCATGATTAACCCCATTCAGGGCAACACACTGGACCTGGTGCAGCTGGAGCAGAACGAGGCTGCTTTCAGGTGAGGAATGTTGAACATATGGAATGAATAGGACAATGTAGATTTGTATGCAACTAGACTTGCACTTACGTTCATAATTCAAAACTCCCTTCCCATTCTACTCAGACCATTTGTTCGTAATTTAGAACCGCCACCAACGTTAAGTTGGTGTCTTCCATATCCCACCTCTTTCTCTGACCTTAGTTTCTTTTTACGTTTTGCAGTGTGGCTATATGTCGATTTTCCAGTGGAGGCGATGATTGGTATGTGTTGGTGGGAGTTGCCAGAGATTATGATACTCAATCCGCGCTCCGTTGGTGGAGGTTATATTTATACCTATCGGCTAGTAGGAGGTGGAGACAAGCTGGAGTTTTTGCACAAGGTGAGCAAAACAGGAAATGGCTTTGCATGATGTGTCCCATGTGTTAGCTAGGGGCTCAGGAATGTGGAATTCCCCACAAAAATTAAATGTGCCCTAGAAATCCATTCAAGCATAGCAAATCACAAAATTAAACTCTTTGGTGTAGGTGTTCTGGCCATGGCCCAAAAATGCCATGTTGTGAATGTTTGTGGTCCAGTTTATATGTGTTTAACAATGCTTTGACCAAGCTAAGTAACAAAGCCTTTGTTAAACAGTTCTTTTCTGGTCAGCTTCTTTTTAACAAGATAAATTAAAAAAAATTGAATTTGATTTAGACATGGTCTGATTGACAGACACCCGTGGAGGACGTGCCCCCCTAGCTATTTGCTCCCTTTCAGGGACGAGTATTGGTTGGAGTGGGGCAAACTCTTGCGCATCTATGACTTAGGAAAGAAGAAACTTCTCCGCAAGTGTGAAAATAAGGTGAGATGTCACAGTGTCACAGTTTTTTTTTGTTGTTGTTTTTTTTCCAGAGGAAATGAACAAGCTTTTTTTTTTTTCCCCTCTTGTTAGAACATTGAATACTGGGAGAGTAACGTCAATGATGCATTTCTCTTGTACATTGCTGTTGATGCATAACCACATGAAAAACATTGAAACTGAAGTTCAGACCACAAAGTGGTACAGTACGTCAATGAAGTGTTCAACTTGAGCTTGTAGATAAGTTATGTCTACACTGGCATAAAGTGTGAATACATTTGAATCGGTTAAGTGGTGCAAGAGTGTTGATCCTTCTGAGTTGCTTTTGTATTGTCTTTGGCAAGCTTTAAAACGTGAGCAACCTGCTAAACCATGAATACTAAGTCTCCTTTTTCTTATTCTTACAGCATGTTCCTAACTTGGTAACAGGCATCCACACTATCGGGCAGCGTGTGATAGTGTCCGATGTTTCAGGAAGTCTATTCTGGGTGCGCTACAGGCGCAACGAGAACCAGCTTATTATCTTTTGCCGATGAAACATATCCTCGTTGGGTCACGACCGCCTGCCTGCTTGATTATGACACCATGGCTGCTGCGGATAAGTTTGGAAATATCTGCGTTGTAAGTGTCATCATCTGTTTTGTTTTGAAATCTTTGAGACCAGTGTCACAGACACAGGCAGTTTGTTTGTCAATGTAAACACTTTGATTCCAGGGAGTATTTTAGTATAGATTAACTTTTAACATCTGACAAATTAAAATGGTGTATTTTGTTAGCAGTTGCAATGGAGGAGAACATGCATGTGTACATTTTTAGGGAGAATTCAACAAACTTAAAAGAAGAAAAAATTAACACCGTAAACTGAGGTGTCATGATCTGTATAGATTTGCAACAGATTGCATACTCATTTAATATTCATTTTTCAGGTCCGTCTGCCTCCCAACACCAGTGATGATGTTGATGAGGACCCCACAGGAAGCAAAGCATTGTGGGACAGAGGTTTGCTTAACGGAGCATCACAAAAGGTAGAAGTTTCTTCTACCCTCAATACTCAACTCTCCTAAATGTCCCGGATAGAAACATTGGCACTGAGCTGTCCTTACCGCTTGGTTCCTCATTGTTTTTTGTCTGTCTGGTTTGTTTTTGCGGTTGCTGTTCTCCTTGCACACACACACAGAAACCTGCACCCCAAAACATTTGGCAGTAGTCCACACTCAGCTCTGGTTCTGAAACCTCAGCAACAAATCTTGTCCACTTGCCAGAGATCATTATGTGCAGATTAGGAGCAGGAAATGTTTAGGTGGACACAAGGGAAAGTCCCAATTTGCACACCAATGACTTGCATCTAGCTTTGACGGACATGCCTAAAGCGTGTGTAATCAGGACTGAGCTGGACTGGGTGCTTGGTGTAAATATATTATTGTGGACCTTGTCTATTAGGGGTGGGACGGTTCGTGAAAAAAAAAAAATCGAACCGTTCGGTTCTCCACACTCGGTTCGGTGTGCGCTAGGATGGTTCAACTTAAATCTGACTACGCATCTGTAATAGGCTATGGTTTCTTATAAATAACACTTAAAGAAAAACAGGGTTTGGCTAATGTATGTTTCTGTTGATAGATGCACATTCTGGCTTCCCAGTACATTACAACAACAGTGATGAGGGGGAAAAGACAAAAAACCCGCGTCTCAGAACACACACAAATATAAAGCTCTCTCTGGAGTATTGTGTTTGAATGGACAAATTAACACAAAAATTGTCAAAATACCAGCTGAACCTACTGTATCAGTGCATTGGATCAGTGCATTCTCTTAAAGTGACAGTCTTAATATTAATCAGACCGCAACAAAAATCACTTACTGCTTTTGATTGAATAGCATTTGTTTTCTTTAATAAAGATTAATCTTTAATTTATACAGTCAAATATGCAATGCTGTGTAACATTTGATTACTTTATTCATTTTCTGTACCCAAAAACTAATGCTAGACCTACCTAAAAAAAAAAACCTTAACAATTGCTGTTTATTTTATTTGTATATTTACTCTTTTGTATTTATTTGTGCTGTTGCTTGTAGTTCGATAGAATATTCTTTTTTTCTTTATTTTTATTTGAAAGTATAGTTTTTCCATAAACATAGTACATACTGAACCATACCGAAACCTTGACTATGAAACAGTGATACAAACCGAACCTTGAAAATGTTGAACCGTTCCATCCCTACTTGGATGCACAATATATCATGACCATATAAGTTATCAGCTGATATATGTGTTTTTTTTTCTTTCTGTTATTGTATCAGTCATATTGGATATTTATTTTCCCAGTGTTGGATTTTTTTTACATTCAATTTGTTATTTCCACCTGTTTGATGTCAGATGAAAATTTTATCGTAGTTTAGGGTGCTTAGGTTCAATGGCACCCAGAATCACTTATGAGCATATATTTAAAGTTAAAGGGATACTCCACCCCAAAAATTAAAAATTTTGTCATTAATGCACTTACCCCATGTCAAATCCAAACCTGTAAAAGCTCCATTCGTCTTCAAAAAAACACAATTTAAGATATTTTTGGATGTAAACCGGGAGGCTTGAAAGTATGAAAGCGTCGTCAGAATAGTCCATCTGCCATCAGTGATTCAACCGAAAACGTTATGAAGTGACGAGAATACTTTTTGGTACACGAAGAAAACCAAACTAACAACTTTTATTCACAATTCCTCTCCTCTCTGTGTCTCTCCAAATCTGCATAGTGCCTTTTTGACAAATCTGAACAGTATGCAGGCGACATATGCTCTTCTCTCTGGCACAGCTGCTCTGTATCAGCTGTGCCACAAGGATACTTTTTTTTTGCATGTATTTGGTCATGGACAGCAGAGCGGAACGAGTGAAAAGCTTTATCCCCTTGTTATCACGCAAAAACTGACGATTCTAGTCAACTAATGAACGTCCAGCGGTGAGTTTAGCTCCACCCTTTTGGTATCCCTTTGCTATGCTAGGTACCCCAATGAAGGGTACCAAAAAAGTGGTACGGTACCAGTTCGCTATTTTGGTACCATTGACAACTTCTGACAGTGGAAACGGAAATAATTACATACTGTACTGTACCAACCATACAGCTCAGTAGAAACAGCCAGAATTGTTTAAAGCTCTTTGGTTGGAAATTTGAGCTCAATCACATGTTTATAAAGTTAAATCAACTGTAATTACTGTAATGCATGTTCATGGTTTTATTTTGAATGACTAATCTGTGGATTCTATAGAAAAAAATCGTTCACAATCTCTAAACTGATTAACTTAATTTTGTTCTTTTTTTGATTAATATTTAACCATCTGTCGTTGTTTGTAAAGTTTAATTTTAATATGTTTTTATTTTAAATATATTACATATTATCTAAATTATAATCTCTTTTTTTATTATTAGTATTACTACCTATTGTTATTAGCCAGAATTTTCAGTTTTTTTATTATTGAGCCTTTGCCTTGCGGAGGACATGCACTGTGGTGTATATGGAAGTAAATTGCTTAATCTTGTTGTGCTATTACAAACAAGTGTCACACAGAGTCTTGCAAACAGCTTGAGTGAATCACCGCACTCTGCAGAGTTGACACAGGAATTGTCTCTTGCACTGTGGAGGCCGTGTTGCATATTCACTGGAGTTTATAACTTGTATTTCTTAAGTCTTGCCAGTGTTTAAAAAAAACCTTTCAGCACTCGTCTCCTAGAGACAGTGCGCAATCATACACACATAAGGCTGCCTCGCATACAGCTCCGAAATCAGGGCTTGCACTGTAAGCTGTTGTGCAGGGAATTATCCCCATTGTAATCAGTGCATACAAATGCATTGATAAGTATATATCTTTGAAAACATGTAAAGCTTAGGTCAAAAAAAAAAAAAAAAAAAAAAAAAAAAAGATAATATGATCTTTTTGAAAAATGTAAAAAGCTTAAAATTGAAAAATAAAAAATCTATGTCCTTTTGTCCTTTTTTTTTTTTTTTTTTTTTTTTCTGTGATTACAGGCCGGAGGTGATTTTTAATTATCCACATTGGATATACAGTGCTGTCCCTCCAGAAAACTTACCCTCATCCCTGGAGATCAAGAGTCCCTGGTGTACACCACGCTATCAGGAGGCATTTGGCATCCTGGTGCCGTTCTTCAGCTTCTCATGAGTGTACAGTTCCTTAAATTGTGAATAACCACCGTAAATTACACAAGGAGTGCTAGCGTGCAATGATCTTTCAAAAGTCTAAAACAACTGAGCAGAAGAGGTGACGGGCCTCTGGTTCAGGCCACTTTCTTTAACTTCAGGCTCATCCAGAGTAAGAGACGGTGACATTAGGCGTAACTTTAGTTTATTTAATGTGTTTTTGATAGCTAAAGGAATAAAGGTTTGCCCACAGTTTAATTTGTGATTTGAACAAGGTTTTTATAAGTATTTGTCCTCGGTCTGTCTTTCGGATCATGACTTCTTCCAGCACTTGGAGATTGCATATGCGCTCTGAGTTTCCCCTCTATGTGGTCGTGATCACCTCAGCTTTTCCGCTCATACTATTTCCCAGTGAAGGTAAGGACAAACACACAGTTAATATATTACACAGCTTTAATATTAATAGGAGATTTTAATTAGTTCTTAAATACCCACTTACACTTTGTGTAGTATCTTAAAAAAAAAAAAAGAAGTGTCCATCACTTTGCAAAGAAATGAGAGTTGGGTAACTTACTGCACCGGTTGGCCATCTTTCTCAATGACTTTGCTTGTATGCTTCCAGAATGTGATCGATGGAGACCTTTGTGAGCAGTTTAACTCAATGGACCCCCATAAGCAGAAGAGTGTGTCTGAGGAATTTGGACCGCACACCTCCAGAGTTGTCTAAGAAACTGGAAGACATCCGGACACGCTATGCCTTCTAGTGTCTTCTAATCTGGCTGGCACACCATGAGAAAAATTTTTTTTTTTTCAGGCTTCCCATGGCTGTGGTCTCAAAACTTTCCTACTACTAGTATAGGAGCAACATTTTGGCGACAGCTGAAGGAAGTCCCCCCTTTAACTGGGGCCAGCTGGGAGTTGTCACAGTCCCAGTGGTCAGTGACCTTGTCCTGCTTGAAATGACTGTTAGGACTGTGCTCAGTACAAAGCATCTCAGTTTTATTTGGTTCATACTAAGTGGTTGCATAGTGACAGATATTTTCTGAGGAATGTTTTCATGCAAAGGACTACATCCGCTTGTATACAGGAGTGTCTTTTATATGTATAGACTTGAAAAATGTCTATTACTGATTTTGTAGCTACCACAATGCAAATTAAATCCACATTTTGTTGTATGAATCAGTCTGCATAAAACATTCCATCATTCATGTTTTGGCTATTTAAAATGTCTCTTTTTGAAAGTTAAAAAGTTGTTCCCACTCTTGTAAAAACAGTAAATTGTAAAATAGCTTTAGTTTTCGTCTCTACATGGATACAGCAAATCTGTTGTGGTTTTTAACTTATTTTAACACTTGTTTGTAATAGCACAAATGTAAGTAATTTTAATGAAATAAGAGTAATCATACAAAATCCATGTTATTTTTTATTTAGTACTGTCCTGAGTAAGATATTGTACATAAAAGATGTTTACATTTTAGTCCACAAGACAAAAAAAATTAGCTGAAATTATTAAAAAGATTTTTTGTTGAAATTATTTTTTTCCATTTAGTACTGCCCTTCGTAAGCAATAGATGATTCTTGAATGTTTCCCGAACACAAATTAAGTACAACTTACCTTTATCTTCAAATTCCAAAAGTTTTCACCCCCCGGCTCTTAATGCGTTGTGTTTCCTTCTGGAGCATCAGTGAATGTTTGAACCTTTTTTAATAGCTGAGTTTCAGTCCCTAAATTGTCCTGAGTGTAAAAAGATGGATCTCAAAATCATACAGTCACTGCTGGAAAGGGTTTAAATATGCAAAAGATGCTGGAAAACTGAAGAATCTGCAGGAACTGGAGGGTTTTTGTTTGAATGTTAGTGGACTCATGAACAACCATCACAAAACAAAGACAGTCATAGATCATAGGTAACCACACACAGTATTAAGAACCAAGGGTTCCCACACTTTTGAATGGGGTTATTTTAATTTCAGCTATTTTTTTGTCTTGTGGCCTACTATGTAAACATCTTTTATGTTAAAACAAACTATCTTAGGACAGTACTAAATAAAAATAACATGTCATTTAGTATGATCTGTTATTTTGATAAAATTATTCACATTTTCACAGATTCTGCGATGGTTCCCAAACTTCACCATGCCACTGTATAATCTATCCAAACCCAGAAAAATCTGAAAGAAATAGTTCTGAGAGATGTTTGTTAAAATAAACTTTACGTTCTCATGTACTTCCGTGTGTCACAAGACTTGCTGTTTGTCTTTAACTGAGCCCACAGGCAAAGGCGGGTTTTCACTGTTTTCTTAAGCCTTATTTTTTTCTTGGTGTAAGCCCCATAATGATCATGCATCATTCTCATGACAATGAGTCATTGTTTGATCCCTTAAAAATGTTCAGTCTTAGTGAGTTAATAGGCTTTTTATAATTTGTTTCAACAAACTATTAAGAGTGGGATTTTAAATCTGTTGATACTTTTTTTCATTAGATTGCTACCGTTTGCTCTTTGACCATGACAACCTACTTAATTTTTTGTTGATTTGAAAGTCCTTTACAACTGAGATAGGAACTGTCCAAAACACTGCTAGTGTAATGTGTATATAGTGTGATGATCTAGATATTTTCACTTCAGAGGCTGACTTCTGCCGTGGGGCTAAAGAGACCGCTAAGTGGAAAACTATTTTTGGACAGTACCAAAATAGATAACCAAATATAGTTGATTGTTCTTTTTTTAAAATCCAGAATGATGCAAGTTCTCCATTGTCACAGGAATGAATTTTGTATGCTTTTATTTTTGAAATTGTATTACAGCCGTAGTATGATGTAAACAATAATGCAAATCACTATTTTTGGCGACACGGGTTCCATTTCATTAATCATTTTCTCTTTTTTTTTTTTTTTTTTTTTTTTTTTTGTAATTTTTAAAAAAAAATTTAATTACTTCAGTCAGTGGAGCATGACGAAAGTGAAGACAGGCTATAATAAGTATTCCATTAGAGGAGTGAGTCCACATCCTGGTCACACTAAAACCCACAATGTTAATGAAATGCAAACCTACATTTTCTACCACATCCCCTACAGTCCCTATGACAGTCCCGGTATCACTTTAAACTTAACTGCACTAATCATAATTCATGAAGTTTTTCTTGAGAGTAACCCAAATTCTTGCAAAGTCATGCTGTGGAATAGAGTTAGAAAAACTGAGCAATATGAGTAAGGCCACAATGGTTTGCAAGTCTACTTGACATGAGATATATTCCTGAGAGCTTGTTCCAGAGTCTGGTGTGCAGCTATAGTCAATAGTTTTTATGATCTCTCGGATGTAACATTTGTACTATTGCGCAACCTCAAAATTGTCTTCTGACTCTGCTAACAGAAGGCTATGATTGTTGTTTAGCATGATTATTGTAATTTGTGATCTATAATCCTTGGATGCCGTCATGTTCACCAAATCCAAAGCCTGTGATGGTTTGGATAACTCTTGAATTTCTCAATGTACCCCAAGGATGTGGGCGTCTAAGAATATTCGCTCTTTAGGGTCTATGATGATGGGGGCCAACCATAAAAAAAACTGTCCTGGGATCATGAAATTTAAGTGAGGAAGGGTGAGGGGAATTGTGGAGGGTGTTTATACATGGTGATGTTTTAAAAGTTTTCTTTCACTTCTTCCATTGGGGGGTTTCCATATTGATGTGTGATGGTCATTTCAGGTTGAATAGTGTTTTGACAAGTTTCTTTATTTATTTGGGTTGGTGTTTTGTGGGGTGGTTGGAGCACTACGAAATGTCGCTTCTCCATTTGTCTTGGGTCTTGAGTGGCTGCTGGTCCCCTTTAAGACAGCATAGATAGAACTATCATCAAGTGATTATGCCCCTAAACAAATGTTATAGGTACTCGTGCAAAACAAAGGGGCCATTGTAGCCATTGATAAAGCAATCCTACGGCCCAAGGCCAATGTGCGTTGGTTTCCCCATATGGTCCCGTTGGTCCATCTGTGTATGAGATGAGTCCAGTCCGAAAAATAATTTTGTCATGAAATTCCCCTAAAAGTGTCCAACTGTGCCAAAAGCCTGATCAGCACAGACCCGACAAAACAAAAACCATGAAATAAACTCAAAAAGATAAGGTTTTACAGGGGAAAGGAATGGAGACCATACGTCATATTACTGTAGGGGTGTTTGATGGTTTATCAGTTAATAGTTTTGGGGTTAACCAATTTTTGGCTGGTGTCAATTTTTGTGGTCGTCCGTATATTGTAAAACTACAGAGGTTTGGTGCAGTATATGTGCATAGTTTATTGACTTAATAGGTGGGTAATTTTTTTGTCATCAAAGTTTCTGTGAACAGTGTCTACTCGCGATGTTTGTCTTGTCCATTTAGCTCTTTATGAAAAAGAAGTTTAAAAAAATATGATGGAGTTTCATTTAATTTTGTAACTTAAATTATAACGTGATTGAAGGCAGTAGATGTGTAAATATTTGACCGGCTACAGACGATCGAGATTAGCGCGCTCTGTCTAACATGTAAACTTTTGAGTTTAAGTGGAATATGAAATATTCGAAAACGCTGTTGAAACGTATTTACTTGTATTTAAAAATAATTTTAAGACCCCCAACCTTACCAACTTTAATAGGGGGGGGGGGGGGGGTCAGACTCTTATAATTGGTTGTTGAGCGGCTCCCCCCCCCATACAAACGGCACCGTAATACTGTTTCTTCGTTTCCCTTTTTAGTTCAGGAAGGCTGAACCCTTTTTTCAAACCCAAGTAGTCACCGCTGAGTTAAGTTTATGTAGACCCAAAGTTGGAAAGTAAACAAGTCTCATCGACCTGTGGCTCTTACTCAGCGTGTTCACTCGTGGTTCCTTCGAGAGGGAGAAGGCTGTAGGTGGGTTGTATATAAACTTAACATAAAGAAGTGTCATATAAAGAAAAGGGAGTTGCCGAGTAATTTGGGTGACGTTGCATTGAAAAAGGGTTCGAATCAATTACTACTATTAGTATTCTGCATGCCTGGAAAGTGTCCAGCGGTCATATCTACAGGGTTAGCAAAACAACTGCCGTTTACTGGAAAGTACTCTACCAGATGGTTTCCCGAATGAGGTAGCCGAAGTCATCGATTCGAACGGTTTGTTGGGCTTTGTTATATTCGTTGTGCTGCTGAATTGTTTGCGTTGTAAATTGCGTCTTACATTGGAATTAATCGTTAACAACACGGTTTCAATATCTAACCAAGGTGCCAACGATCCGGCGCAATCACCTGACAGATCGCTTTTCATTTGATTTGTTAGATAACACGGTGAATTTCAAACATGTCTGACACCAGAATTTCATTGCTAAATCAGCAGTTTTATGTCGAAAAGTCAATTGCATGCGCATGAATGTTATAACCATAATTTATGAAATGGTCTTTGCATTCATGATATAGTGATGTATTGTTTTTAATGATACGTTTATTGTTTTAAATTTTATATACTTTTTATTATTTTACAAATTTATTCAATTTTTGCTATCTTTTCATTTTTGAACCTCAGTGAATTCATTGCATTTCCATGATCTAAAATCACAAGATCATTCTGATAATTAATCAGAATTGTTTTAAATCAGAAGTTTCTCTGATATTAATCAGAATTTGGTCATATTTTATGTTATTATTGTATCTTCTTCTTAATCATCTTCTTCTTAAGCATCATATAAATGTCTTAACTTGACTACCATAAATTAAGCCACTTTCCAGTTTCTAAATCTGAATCAAGTCGGTGAATGAAATAATCAGATTGTTTGTTTTACATATTGGAAATACATCCACTATTCCAACTGAACATTCATTTATTTCTGTGCATGTCCAAATGTTCTAGGTGATATTGGATGGAGTGAGCATAGTTATGGTGTTGTATAAAATAATTTTGTGTGTGTGTGTACTGTAACATTGTATAGAAATGAAAAGAAACGTCATGATGCACCTTTTTCACTATAACAATTTTGTGATTTGGCATCTCTAGTATTTTCCAGAAGTTTGTTCTAAAGGCATAACCAGAATATTAGCCTTATTATTTGGCAATCAATGCACACGGTAAAATTGTAAAATACCAATAAAAAAGTGGCTTAAATGAACAGCACATATGATGAAGAAAACCGCATGAAATGTCTATGCAAATGCAATCTGTCGTTTTTCTCAAAAGTTCCACTGGCCTCATCCCACCCACATTTGTCAAAATCTGCATTCGATTAAGAGAGAAAAATTTCAAACAGATCTTTAAGGTGGGGTTTTTGATCCATGTAGAGAAAATGAACTGATTGTGAAATAAATAAAAAAAAATAGTTAAAATATTATGTCAGGTAATAGATGAAGTTACATAAAGGATATGATTTGTTCTGGCTTGTATTCAGTACTTCATAGATTCTTCTTGGACGTGGTGCTGCTTTACAGATCCGCATTTTTTTTTTTTAGTAAATGAGTTTTGTAATTTTTAAAAATGAATGTTATAAATTTTTTATATATTCACTTGGTTGTTGGTCAAAAATTTGCTGCCTGTGTCAAGACATTATTATATTCCCTTTAGGATTACAAGGAAATTTAAATTATTCCTTTCAAAAGAAGAGAAAAGAAACAACATCTGGATTTGTTTATGTCACTGCACAAGTTCTGGAGAAGGAAGAAAAACAGAGGAACATTATGACAGAGCTCCAGCCCTTCAGATGAGAAGCGTTCCCATTTCCTGCTTCACTTAGAGTTTTTACTACTTTTGTGTTTTTGCCATTAAAATCAGACATGCCAGATCAGTTTTTTTTTTTTTTTTTTTTTTTGATATTTAAATATTTTACAATCCAAAACAAAAGTAAATGAATTCAGATTTTTCATCAATGGTTCTCTTTGTCCAGAAAACAATTTAGGAAGGCAGTGAGTGATGTGCCACAGACAGAAAAGTCATGTCATGTAATGGTCAGAAACTGGTGTTCAGTGTAGTGTGATATTTGCTCTGACTCTATTCTGTTTTTTTTGTTGTTTTTTTTATAGACCAAGAAGTCAGAAGAATTTTCTGGAATTTCGACCCGTATTACAGAGCAAGCAGAGTATAAGCAGAACCATGATCCAGTCTGAATGCTTGCTCCTCAGGGGGCTGCTGGGTAAGTAAAGTCTAGTAATTAAGTAATTTAAGTTGTATAATGCAAGGTATCGTTCCAAGAGGATACTGAAGATCTTCATGTGGGAAATTTGGATGTGACAGTACTCAGACATAATTCATTTTTCAGTGGCCCTGCAGAAAAACATAAAATGAGTGATTACTTTCTCAGCGAACAGGAAACAGGCTCTTCTGGGCATTTACGTAAAACGAATGTCTGAGAATTTCTGTGGGTGATTACGTGAGCTAGATTAGGAAATTGTTTACGAAGACTGAGTGTGTGGTTTTTAAAATTTGTATATCTGGTCTTTTGCTTCTTCTGAAATGAGTGTCAAACTGAACATATGTTGCGGGAGCTTACTGCCATATGCCCCTCATTTTTGAAGGACTAAGACGTGACTGCTAATGTCACCACTTCCTGTGTTCAGGAGAAAGAGAGAGAGGAGTGAGTGGAGACTGATAGATGCATAAGGTAAAAAGAGAGGGCAAGGGGGGGATACCAGGCCAAAAAAGAACAGGCCAGAATAACTTAGATGGGAGGAGGGGGGTTGAGTGGTTGGACACCAGTAAATAGCCCAGGTTCTGTGGTATGACAAATTCCTCGGGCCTCGGAAAGTCTGCTTCATGGTCTCTGAGACTTTGCTGACTGTCAGTCTCTGGGTAACTGCCCTATAGTGCAGCTCAACCTCAGAGGCCAACCGCACTGTGATCCACAGCAAAGTGACAGATGACTGCCGGTGCCTTGTCTTTCCACCCTGGGTTAGCCAGTCAGAATCACTTAAATTTAACAATAAAAGCTCGAGTTAAAATAGACACATGATCAGCCTCAGGTTTACTACCACGGTTAATCTGCTTGAGTTTGACTTTATCTCCCACAAGCACTGTGTGATCATCTCATGCATATTATGCCTCCTGCTTTTAACAACATGTAGACTGCAGAAGCTCTTGTGTTGTGGAATTATGGCTTGTAAATTTTCATGCAGCTTTTGTTTTTTGCCTGGTTGTGTTTTGTAATAGAATATGTTTAGAGATTTTCTTTTGCAGCAGCGCTCAGTGTTTAAAAAAAAAAAAATTCCTAGTAAGTTGGCCTGTGGTTTGAGGTTTGCGTCTTGTCACAGTAACTTTGACACTTTATGCATTGTTGCCTTCAAAAAATAAAAAAACAATAAAAATAAAGCAAATTATTAAGTGACATTAATATTACTAAACTGAAATATATACTCCATCTTCAAAACATTTATGAATAACTTTAAAACAAAGATTTGTATTGATACTAGACAAGGCACAAGCCTTTTAATTACCAATAAAATCATGTGAAGTTTTGTATTAAAGGATGTTGGATGTGTTTTAAAACAGAGCTATGCATATTTTGATGTGACGTTTATGTGTAAACCAGCAACCATTTCTTGATTGACATTATGTTAAAAGCCATCATTTTCTTCTTCTGTCCTTCTAGGTTTTATTTGTCTATTAATAATGTGCATGAGTGCAGAACCAGATCTCTGTGTACCTCTGAAAACAGTACGGGAGAGCCTAAATTTAAGCCAAAGGAGACGTTTTATGGTAAACAGATGTATATTTTATTAAATTATGGTGTTATATTCTGAAAAATGACAGTTGTAAGCTCTGTAAAGTTTACATGGAAAGATATTTAGAACATAAAATAAAAAGAAGAAAATATACAACTTAATAGTAATATAAATGTGTAGCATGAGACATGAATTAACGACATGCCAATAAAAGGTTTTACATGTATATTTACAGAAAATGAAACTTTCCTATTAACTATACTATTCAAGTGTATTATGAGGAGGTGTTCAGACTACGCAACATCAGCAGATTGGTAAGGTCTTTATCACACTGACACTGTCCCCAACCAACCCTCTCTGACTCACTTTTTACATTACTAAAGCCACACTCTTCACAACTTCCCACACAAATTAACAGTTTTTTTCCTATTTGTCACCTATTGCCAGATATTTCAGACGTGTGACTTTCGATAGAGTAGGCTTCTCAGGGCCTATATCTCAAAATACATGATGTATCTTACAAAACCTGTTCAGACATATCTAGATCATAAAAATACTGTATATATAAAAATACTAATAATAAGATTAAAAAATACAGCAATTCATAATACAGTAAATTACTGTATTATATAAAAAGAAGATAAAAAATGGTTCGAGATTTCAAAAAATATATGTGATAGAAGTTTTTTTTTTGTTTTTTTTTAAGGACTTAATGGACTTTTTAATGGACTGAATATAAGAAACACTTACAATCAGACATATTGAACTGTTAATGGTAGTTTTTTAAAGAGCTATTAAGTTATTAACTCCCCATGTTATATTGTATACTGCTATTAAATAAGAGGGAATATACAAACTATTTAGAAAAATCATATAATTTTGTTCCTGTTATCTGGTAACTGAACTGAATTTGAACCCTAACCTGGCATAAAACCTTTGACCTTTAGACCTAACAACATTACAAGACTCTGACATGTAAAAGAATACATGCCTGTATATCATAACCATAATTGAACATTTTCCTCATAACTGTTCCTGTTCTTCTCATTCCTTCTTGTTTATCTCTCACTCTATTCTCTAGAATATGAGTAATGAAGAGGAGCCAGTGTTGAAGAGAGATTTACAGGAGTTGTGGCTTTCGGTTAGTCAGCGGGGTATAAAGAGGGTGTTAAGGGTGCTTCCAGAGAGACATCCAACACGCCAGAAATACCTCTCCAATCTGGAGAATCTCTTCAGAGATTTTGAGGCGGTTTATTTTCAACAGAATCCCACAGATGAAGAGGTTAGAACAATGATGTCTCAAGTCATTCACACTGCTTACAGTATCTCTAGCTAACTCTCAAACAATTTTTCTCCTTTTGAATACAAGCATTAGTTTTAATTAAAAAATATCTAAAATTTTGAATCTGTCCAATCTGTGTTGCAGATGTTATTTGTCATTTGAGTGATATATTTCCATTATTTGTGTTCATAATAATCTAAATGTGTGTGTGTGTGTGTGTGTTTGTATCCATTTAAAAAAAAGAGAGAACCTCCAGAGAGAATACGAAACATCTCGGAACGACTGGATGACACAACTTACGAGGGATGGAAGTCTGTTACACCCAAGTCATTATTGGGACAACTGTTATCGGACCATGCTTTGCCTGTTCAAAGAATGCTTCTCAAAAAAGAGGACGACAGTTTATGATTGTAAGTGAAAATGGAAGATGTTTAGAATGGTATATATATTAATGGAACCTGCTTTTTGTTCATTTATGAGACTGTAGACTAACTGTTGATCTGCTAAACATTGATTGGTTACATGTTTTACCTGTGTGAAGGCCCACTGAATCAATTCCACAAAACACAGACTACATGTCTTTGGAATCTGGAGTTTTTTTGTGGAGGTGGGGGTGGGGGTTATGGTACTTACTCATTGGTGTTTTGAGGGTTTGAGGTAAGGCAGTTGAGGTCCTTCTAATGATTGCTACAACTTGGAAAAGTTTGGGGAATTTTGGAGTCCAACCTCAGGAAGGATTCTTCCACCAGTCTTCCAAATGTTTGTTGATAACCTCACGCAACCCAGCTCACGCACACAGTAGCAAAAAGATGCAAAAACTTTGCTGTTTTGTTGATGCGTGTCTGTGGGTGACCATCAGCCTTTGTGAATGAGAAAAAAAATTCTAGGGGATTTGAATCAACGTCTTTATCCCCTCCATGGTGAATGAAATGGGTGTGCATGATTCAGGCGTTGAGGTTGTCTGAAGCATGTAAAGTACTTTAAAAAGCCCACATGTTGTGTTACTAGCCTGAAACATGCCTGGTCTATGCCTTCTACCAGTTCTTTGTGAAATGATGTTACGGTGGTAAACCTGAACATGAAAATCATTATTGTCAAACATAAGCATTCTTTTTTTTTATTATTTTATTTATTTTTTAAAGAGCAAAAAATAGCAGCCTTTCATTTAAAGGTTATCTGGATAATTTCACCCAGACGTTCTAATGAGCAACTTACTGTATCATTAGATGTGATATCAAATATGTGACCACTTATCTATGCTCTTTCTCTTTGTTCATTTCTAGATTGTGAAGTCAACTGGAGGAAAGGGAATAAACTACATAGCAGCAGATCTAAGTAGATCTGATCCTGTCTTCGTGTTGCTGGTGAAGGGTGTAAAAGGGTGTTACCTGGTTTATGTAGAGACACGCAGTATGCTTCTGTGCCACTTGTACTAGTGATGTCTTGACTGCCTCCACCGGTCTTACCTATATGGAAAAAATGCAACAGCCACTCTATTGACCCTCCATGCCAACCACACACCCGCCAACTTTCATATTTATATTTTGTATTTTTCTAATAAATGATCATGTATGTGTATGTGTGTGCTCTGTAGAAGGGAGCAGCTTTGACTCTTCCCTGTAGCATTTACTATTGCTAATTCCAAAAAAGTCTTTGCCACTGTGACTTATAGTTAGGAAAATACATCTTTTGTCCTTGATGTATTCCAAAAAAGTGTATTATCATTGCCACGTTGTAAAAGATTTAGGTAAGCTGTATTAATAACATGGAGCTTCTTCTTTTGAACATGTAATCATTTCCCTGCAAATGTTGTGCTGACTGCTGGCCTGGTCGGCATTGTTGCTTTTACCCAGAGGCTCTTTACTTTGTGCTTTACTGACTGGTTAAATGTTGAAAGATTACACCCAAGTATTCCTATAGAAAGCTTCCAAGGTGATAAAGAGGGTTTTAATATCAGCTTTGCATAATGTTTTATACACAGATTGAATCTAGGTTATTTATTTGGAGAATGTTCGAATGTTCTGGTAACTGTTGTAACATGGCTTGGAAAAATAAACCCTTTTGACTATCACCCCCATGTTCAGATGTCTGTGTTGTTTAAGTTCTGGGGTTGTTTTCTTTTCAACCACACTCTTCACCTATCACACACACCTACAGTACCTGTTGGCTTTACTATATCAGTGGAACCATCTTAAGTAATAAAGCTGAAATAGAAATATTAAAAATTAGATATAAAAAACAAACTAAAACATGAGAAAAACTTGCCTTGGAAAACTCACTGAAATAAGTTTAACTCCAAACAGCAAATAAATGTAAAAACAGTTAAAGAGCGAAAATATTTAAATAAACACTAATAATCCAAAAAAAAATTTGGGGGAAAAAAAATCACATAGCAATAGTACTAAAATTAAAAAATGAAAACTGAAAATATAAAAATAGAAACCACTTTAAAATATTCTATTCTACTATAATAGTATATAAATAATATTAAATTAACACTGGTCCTGAACCCTTTGCAACCCAATGTTTGCAAACCAATGTTCTTAAATATCAACAACAACAAAACAGGATGTTGGTATGTTGTGGGGACAAATTAAAATATGAAATAGCTTATGTTTACATATTGTACATTTTAATTTTAGGGTTTTCAGGCATTTGGCTTAGATTGTTTTTGTAAATTTTACATCAGTCTAATAGCAGCCCTGTTAGAATCTTGCTGACGGCCCCTTATGGGCCCCAGCCTCCGCGTTGCTCACTGGGCCAGGGGAAATTCTGTCCCAGCTCATGAAGTTTCTGTCCCGAACCGACCTCAAATTTTCGCCCGTTCCTTTTTCTTTCCCGATTTTGCGAAACGCGTCACCAAAGTTATATTTAACTAAACACAAGACAAAGAGAGAGAACACATTGTACATTTGGCAGCATTCCGCGTGGTTTCACAAAAAGTAGAGTTTCCGTCTGCACACACCAGGATTGTCCTACTGCACTTGCCGTAGTTCCAGCTTCCTGTTTTCATTTGTCCCAGTTTGTCATACGATGAAGGCGTACCTTGCACCCTCGTTCATTGCGATTACTCCTTTTACACTTTTAAACGTCTATCCAGGCCCTGCAAAATGTCATCAAACAGTGGTATTCAAATCCCCAGCCGACTGCCTCTGCTGTTGCACCTCATGAGATGGAGTGCTGTTACCCGGCCTCGACCATGAGAATCAGCGTCGACACGGCGAGAAACACATGCAGCTAGTCAAGAGCAGACTGCTGAAGGGAACCTCGCTAAAAAAAAGCACCATCATCGGGGTTATTCCTAACACCAGAGACCCCGAGCACGACAGCGATGAGCTCCCGTCCTTACATAGGTTGGTGTGTGCTGTCAGAGACCATCAGAGCCAGTGTGCGGATGCAGATGTTTCGTTATGAACAGTTTGAAGGTCCCATAGTCATTTTTTTTATGACTTTATAACACAATGCAATGCGTTAACTTTTATTGTATTGTAAAGTTTAGTTTATAATATATCACTTTTACATTTTCCCTGAAAATTTGATTACCATGGTAATGTTTTTACGGGTGGGATGAACTGACAAGGATGACAGATAGGCTACAATTTTATATTTTACTGAACTTTACCCTCTGAATGTGTGCTGAGTGGATGCTCAAAATTAAACAGTTTTAAAACTACAAGTGTTGCCTATTTGGGTATTTTCTTACATGTTAAGAGACTAGTACAGCAGTGTTTGTTTTTTTGAATGATCGTTTGAGCAGTATGTTGGACTTTTAACCTTGTCCAGACTGCTGTGCTCTGTCAGCATCAATGGCGTGTCTCAAACCATATATAGTGACTCAGTCATGCAAAAAAAATGGAAAATATAAGAGAATATATCATAGACATATATATATATATATATGTATATATATATATATATATATATATATATATATATATATACACCAGTACAGACCAAAAGTTTGGAAAACTACTATTTTTAATGTTTTTTGAAAGAAGTTCTTCTTCTGCTCATCAAGCCTGCATTTATTGAATCAAAAATACAGAGAAAAAAAATGTAATATTGTGATATGTTATTACAATTTAAAATAAAAAAAAAAAATGGTTTTTAAATTTATTATACTTTAAATTATCATTTATTTCTGTGATGCAAAGATGAATTTTTAGGATCATTATCACATTATCCCTTTGAAATCATTCTAATATGATGATTCATCTATCAAAGTTGGAAACAGTTCTGTGTTTATATTTTTTTCAGAACATGTGATACTTTTTTTAGGATACTTTGATGAATAAAAAGTAAAAAAAAAAAAAAAAATATATATATATATATATATATAATACTATATATTACCTCTATATAATAGATATATATATAATTGTATAAACAATATACACTACTGGTCAGTAATTGGGGTCAATACTTTTTTTCTTTTCTTTTTTTAAATAAAATCAATACGTGTTTATTCAGCAAGGATGTGTTAAATTGATAAAAAGTGATAGTAAAGAAAAATATAGTTAGAATATTATTATAATTTTTTTTTTATTTTGAATAAATGCATTTTCTTTTTAACCCTTTGATTCATCAATATATTAGACCAGCAGAACTGTTTCCAACACTCATAATAAATCAGAATATTAGAATTATTTTCTAAATGATCATGTGATAGACTGGATGTTACAGTGCTGACACTGAAGGCTGGAGTAATGATGCTGAAAATTCAGCTTTGCATCACAGGAATAAATAATTTTTTTTTAAAGTATATTCAAATAGAAAACTATTATTTTTAAGTTGTAATAATATTTTCACAATCTTTACTGTCTTTTCTGTATTTTTTGATCAATAAATGCAGGCTTGGTGAGCAGAAGAGACTTCTTTCAAAAAACATTCAAAATAGTAATGTTTCCAATCTTTTGGTCTGTACTGTATATATATATATATATATATATATATATATCTATATATATATATTCTATATATATATATACATATATATATCTCCAAGCTTGGAAAAGTCATTTAAATGTAATTAAATGTTAGAAGTACTGTAGAGGGTTGAGAAAAGAACATATTACCAAGAAAAGAAATCTAAAAAATAAGAGAAGTGAAAGAAAGGTAATGTTAGAAAGCCAAATCCACCGTAACAACTGGAAATCCTCCCCCAGCAAATTGATATAAAATTCAGAGCATCCCACAGGTTTGAAAAACGCTATACTTTACTTGCGGTGGTAGCTGGGTGTAAAAATCCTCCTATAACCCCACGGCACAAAAAGAGTCTACAACATGTGACAAATAACAATATTGTGTTATTTTTTTTTTTACAGTATTTTAATTTATTGAAAAATCATTTTAATTACATAGTCTACTATTTAATTTAATTACATACATCATATTATGCATTATTGAAAATTATGCAAAAATTACAGCATTTTAAATGGTAAATTTCCCCTTGCTTTGTCATAGGGAATGAGAGGAAGGATTTTTACTGATACTAGTAAAATCTATATATTGAATAATAGGTTTCAAATAATGTTCTTTGATTTTATTCCAGTAGGGGGTTTTCAATCTTCAACTGGCTGAAGTCTTTCTTTCTTTTATTGAGTTATTAAAAAGCATTGCAGTTTGTCCTGTTGTCGCTGAAATTACTTTATGAGAAAGATTAATGTTATTGGGATAATTCACTTTTTTTTTATGCTTTACATTATTGCATAACAATGTTCTTACATTGAAGGACAGTGGAAGTGACAGTCAGCGGCCAGTTGGGATTACGGCCATTTGGGCACTTATATTGTAATAATCCTCTATAAAATGTCAACAAATTAAAAGATTAGACCCATAAGAATATATAATGATCATAAAATAATATGCAGTTATTATTTATATATACTCTCTCTACAAGGAAATATATTATTTATGATTGATTAATATATTCTTATGGGTCTAAATCTTTTAATTTGTCGACATTTTTTATGCGAGGCTTATTTACAAAAAAAGTGGCCAAATGGGCCGTGAATCCCAACTGGCAGCTGATTGTCGCTTCACTGGCCGCTCAGTTCAGAAGGCTTGCAAGGGGGAAAAACGCTCCGAGTTTAACTGCCCGAGGTTTTTTAACGCATTTCTCTACCACTCTCTCTACAAGAGAAATATAGTTTATTTCATGATTATGAATTTATTCTTATGGGTCTGGTTCTTTTACATGAGCGATATTTTAGGGAGGTTTATCCCAAATAAAGTGACCCAAATGGCCGTGTAGCCCAACTGGCCAGCTGATTTTCGCTTCCACTGGCCACTCAATCAGACAGCCTTGTTCCAGGAAGTCTAATAATTTTATTCCCTAGCTACATGGAAGGAGAGCAAAACACACTAAATCTGCATTAAGTCAATGGTTCCCGATAGGTGATAGTGTACTGTCACGTTAAGTGTCAGTTTCTGCAGCCATGCTCAACCAGCCAGTCGCTGCGGGGGCTGCGAGTATAACGCGTTCACTTTGCTGCAAGGAAAAACATATTTATATTATTATGAATATATTCATATGACTCTATTCTTGATTGGCGTTTTAGGTGGGTTTCTCCCAATTAAATATAGTGTGTTGATTATGCAGTTATCAATTCTACATTTAATGTACAATTTATGTGATACAATTGTAATGATTGTGTTTTTACTTGATTATAGATAACCATTCTGATTCTCAGGAAGACAGAGGGGTTATATATACAGT
The DNA here is from genome assembly GCF_018340385.1 of Cyprinus carpio. Taxonomy (NCBI): domain Eukaryota; kingdom Metazoa; phylum Chordata; class Actinopteri; order Cypriniformes; family Cyprinidae; genus Cyprinus; species Cyprinus carpio. The sequence continues at coordinate 20,217,512 of NC_056589.1, forward strand.
ATATACAGTGGTGTGAAAAATAGTTGGCCCCCTTCCTGATTTCTATTTTTTTGCATGTTTGTCACACTTTAAAGTTTCAGATCATCAAACAATTTAAACTATTAGTTAAAAGATAACATAATTCCAACAACAACATGCAGTTTTTTAAATGTAAGGGTTTTATTATTAAGGGAAAACAAAACCAAAACTACATGGCCCTGTGTGAATAAGTGTTTGCCCCCCCTGTTAAAACTGTGGTTTATCAACCTGAATTCACATTTCTCTAGCCACACCCAGACCTGTTTACTGCCACACCTGTTCACCATCAAGAAATCTCTTAAATAGGGACCTGCCTTACAAAGTGAAGTAGAACCAAAAGATCCTCAAAAGCTAGACGTCATGACCGAGGAGCCAAAGAAATTCAGAAACAAATGAGAAAGCAAGTAATTGAGATCTATCAGTCTGGAAAAAGGTTTATAAAGCCATTTCTAAAGCTTTTGGACTCCAGCGAACCACAGCGAGAGACATTATTCCACAAATGGCAAAAAACATGGAACAATGGAGAACCTCTCCCAGGAGTGGCGGGCTGACCAAATTACCCCAAGAGCACAGCAAACAACTCATCCAAGAGGTCACAAAAGACCCCACAACAACATCAGCAAAGAACTGCAGGCCTAACTGCCTCAGTTAAGGTCAGTGTTCATGACTCCACCATAAGAAAGCGACTGGGCCAGAAATGGTGCTGCATGGCAGAGTTCCAAGACGAAAACAGCTGCTGGGCAAAAACAACATAAAGGCTCGTCTCAGTTTTGCCAGAAAACATCCTGATGATCTCCCAAGACTTTTGGGAAAAATACTCTGTGGACCTTGACGAGACAAAAGTGAACTTTTTGGAAGGTGGTGTCCCATTACGTCTGGCGTAAAAGTACACCACATTTCAGAAAAAGAACATCATACCAACAGTTAAAATATGGTGGTGGGAGTGTGATGGTCTGGGGCTGTTTTGCTGCTTTAGGACCTTGAAGACTTGCTGTGATAAATGGAACCATGAATTCTGCTGTTTTACCAAAAAATCCTGGAGGAAATCTCCGGCCATCTGTTTGTGACTCAAGCTGAAGCGAACTTGGGTTCTGCTGCAGGACAATGATCCAAAACACACCAGCAAGTCCACCTCGGAATGGCTGAAGAAAAACAAAATGAGACATTGTAGGGTGGCCTAGTCAAAGTCATGACCACTGAGTACTTTGATAGAGATGCTGTGGCATGACTTTTCTTAAAAAGCGCGGTTCTTTGCCTCGAAAAACCCTCCAATGTGGCTTGAATTACAACAATCTGCATAGAATAGTGGACCAAAATATCCTCCCCACAGCGCTGTAACCAACGACTCATTGCAAGTTATCGCAAACGCTTGATTGCAGTTGTTTGCTGCTAAAGGGTGGCCCAACCAGTTATTAGAAGTTTAGGATTTGTTTTCCTTTAATAATAAAAACCTATATTTAAAATCTGCACGTTGTGTTCACTTGTGTTAGTCTCGTAAACTAATATTTAAATTTGTTTGATGATCTGGAAACCATTAAAGTGTGACAAACATGCAAAAAAGAAAGAAATCAGGAAGGGGGGCCAACAATTTTTTTCACACCACTGGTAACTATGTATATATATATGTATATGTCTATATATATGTATATGATCATATATATGGATAGTATGTATATTGTATATGTATATGTAGATTATTGTCTATAGTATAGATATCTTATATGTAGGACGATGTATATGGTATATGTATTTGTATATTTATATATGTATAATATATTATACGATATATGTAAGATGCCCGTATATGTATATATATGTATATTCAGATGTATATCTATTATATGTAATATGTATGGATATATGTATTATATAAATATACTAGATATATATATATAGTATATGTATGTTCCCTTATATTTTATTTGTAAATAGTTTTTTTTTCTTGTTTTTCTTGTAAATAGTACGCTCCCAGCCAGAAACGACAATGTGTACAATAAATAAATTAAATCTAATTTGATTGTGTAAACAAAAATACCAGTAATTGCCATGCGGGAAATGTCACAGTGAGGAGTAAATAGTTCTAGCGCATTAGAATGAGTGTATATGAAATGTGTAGGGTGAGTGGAAATTTGTTCACTAATTAAATCGATCCTGATGGTTTCATTATTTCCCGGGCAGATACATTTTTTTTTATAAACGGATTTTTAAAAATAATACAAGCAAAAATATGGGCGGCCTGCTCCAAGTAAACATATATGTGTGGGAAACAGTGAATACATTATTTAAAAAATCATGAAAAGTCATTTCTAGCTCACTAGTTTTTAACACCAGCCAGTTTTTCCAATATGCCCAACCATGTGTATTCCCTCAACCTGGATGTGCAGATTAGTTCCCTCTGTTGCAGGACATATCTGTTTCATTAAACTCATTCACATTTGAACTTCTTTAATCTTATAATTCGCAGTGTCTAGTAAGAATTTTAAATTGGAAACGAGATAATGTTGATTAATAAAGGGATTGTTATTATTTATAATCACTATTCAGGTATGTGTGCATTGCACTCTTGTTAGATTGTTCATGGTTTTTTGGGCAATAAAACCGACTCAGGGATCATCAAAATTACATTTGATAGGAACACAAAACTCAGGCCTCTCATTCTTTATTTACACTTCTTTCTTTCTTCAGTGGCACCCACAGCAGGGACTGGCGGTCCAGGTTGTATGGCAGCAACTGGCCGAAACCGCACTACACACTCTGCATAATTACGGGGTTGTGTCGCTTTCGTTGTGAACCAAGGCTCCTGAGGAGAGAACACCCTTCCTCGTGGCAGAGGTGGAACAGCTAGACAAACTGGAGCTGGTCACAGAAGGAGATCAGGCTGATGGAGAGCTGGGGGAGTCTGTCACAGAGGTTCTATCAGGCAGCTGTACAGGTCAAGTAGTAGAAAAGGGATAGTACAGATTCGGGCTTTGTCCAGGACCGGACATTGGCCTAACCCTCCTTCACTAAGGATTGATGAAACTGCTGAGGTTCATGAATATTAATCATGTTGTCATGGCTGCTTCGCATCACAAAACTGATTCTGCCTGAAATCACCAACAGGTACGGTTTAATAGATGAGGTGTCAGCCAATGAGATTGCTGCTTGCGCATTAGCTCTGCCCACTACTGGAGAGAGATATCGGCTATATCTTCTGCCTGTTCTTAAAAGCTGAATAATTCTAAATGAACTCCGTTATTTTGACAGAAAAAATAAAAAAAAAGAATATGCGTTTACAAGGGTAGCGCGTCGACGCCAGCGTGGTATGTAAGACTCACACTCTCTCTTTGCCATGTGTGAGGAAAAGCCAAAGCAGTAGCCTCTCACTCACAAAGACACAATGATGCCCACGGGGGGCGGTTGGTTGGATCACAATCTACGGGGCGTAGAGAGTGGTAGTGTTGAGGGGTGGAGATGGGTGAGGTTTACGGGGATCAGGGGTGGTCTGGAGACGGGTATTGTCTGTGTGAGAGTGAAACTCTGGAAGGCTATCAGATGGCTCAGCCAGGGTGAAAATATTACATGTGCTTTAAACCGCTATACTTTGCCTCCAGCTGCGACACACTGGCGATTTAACCATCTAAGAATTTTATTTAGTGCCAGTGGGTAATTATATGACATTCTATCTTAGCCCGCCCAGAATGAAAGATGCTACGTCGCAATGTAGCAGGGAGTATAATAAAACATAATTAAAGACTTTTTAATATTTTTAAAAGATGTTTTTATGCTCACCAAGCCTGCATTTATTTGATCAAAAATTCAGTAAAAACAGCAGTATTGTGAAATATTATTGCAATTTAAAATAATGTTTTTCTATTTTAATATATTTTAAAATGTAATTTATTCCTGTGATGGCAAAGCTAAATTTCCAACAGCTGTTACAGTCTTCAGTGTCACATGACCCTTCAGAAATCATTCTAATGTGCTAATTTGGTGCTCAAGAAATATTTCTTATTACCAGTGAACGAGACAGTTGTTCTGCTTAATATTTCTGTGAAAACCATGTTACTTTTTTCAGGGTTCTTTGATGAATAGTAAGTTCAAAAGAACAACGTTTATTTGAAATCGTAATCTTTTGTAATCTAATACTTAAGAATGTCTAAATGAATAATAAATACATAAATAATCTGGTACACAGTGTTCTTCTTTGAAGTCTTTTTTCAAGAACTCCAGTAACCAGTCAGCCCACTGGCCTACTTTTTACCAAACACTTTCTTTGTTTTGACAGCAATGATAACCAACTTAATAATTTTATAAATTTGTTGTCATGGACTACAATTTAAATAAAAGGTTCAAAAAAGATATTGCTCAGAGATGTTTACAATAGTAATAATCAAGGGTATCATTTTTCATGAGATGTGATTGTAGAGGTTTTTCTCCTTCCCATTTGGCACCAGTCATCTATACAGTGAGTCATCATTTAAACACTGAATGAATATAAAGGCTTCATTCTTTTCCAAATGCTACAGGATGATTCATTGCATGTAGGCTTTTCATTCAGTTTATTGACAATATCCTCTGGTCTCTCTTTGTCCAGCTGGTTGGGAATGCTGGACATGTCAGTGCCTGTGGTGGCTAAACTCAGGCGGCTGTTGGACAGTCTCCCTAAAGAAACCCTGCCGGATGTCCTGGCCTCCATGATCCAGAGACTTCCAACAAAGAGAAACTGCAGGTGCAGGCAAGTTCACAGATAGGAGTTATTCTTTCAAGATAATGATTTGCCTAGTGTGAACAATAACCACACTATCCAAAACCTAGATGCATTTATATAATATTTTGGTTTGTTGTCAGGTGTGGATGCGGATAGTACCTTGGAGAGAACGGTTAAAGAGAGGCCTTCCCTTACTCACCAGACACATGGAGGGGCTAAAGTTGGCTGCAAAAGACCCGCAAACTCAGACCTGAATGATGAACACGGATGATGAGAGACGCACCACACATCTCTTTCTCCTTGCGCCTCCGCCAAACACACCCTCCTTCCACATTTCCTGTTCTTTACACAAGTCCTCTTTCTCACTAGGGGGTTGGCCATCCGTAAAGGTGGGTATTCAGCAGGCCGTCAGTTCTAACTGGTGAGGAGGGGGAGGACGAGTGTGATGACACAGCTGTGCGGAGAAGAAAGTGAAGGGCGGTGCACTATGCTGTGAAGCAGACACTGCGTGTGTGTCTCAAGGAAGCTAAAAACGGTCTTGTTCCTTGTCATTTTTTTTTTTTTTTTAGAGGAAAACCCAACCATTCATAGTTAGCTACATGCTGACACCAGCAAGGGGACTTGTCACTGCACCAATGCCCACACATCTTTCTGTTGGTCTTGGAAATCTATTACAATTACAATAAATGTCACTTTTAAGTTTTACAGTTTAAGCATTATTTTAATTAATAACACATTAAATGACTCCCCCTGCCAACAAGGGTTCTCCCAGGATTTCTTACTTATTTACTCAACATCTTAGAGAAAGTTTTTATGTTGTTGTTGTTTTGTTTTTTTTTGGCCACAGATTGAAAAAAGAATTGCCCACAGTCCATGCCAGAATATGCCCTCACCCGCAAATACCTGGAGATGATGGTAGAAGCTTCCATGGAGCAAAAGCTTACAGGTAAGAAAGCTAAATAAAATAAAATAAAACAAATGAAAATGACCGTAATAAATTGATTTTTTCATATGGAATTTTTTTGTAACATGCATCCTCCGTTTCAGGAATGAATTTACAAATAACATGGTCACTACATTACTTAAAGTAGATTATATTTAATAGTTTGTATATTTATTAGAGTTTTATAGTGTTTCTATATACGTTTGCTATTGTTTTGAACTTACTATTGCTCAAATATTCAGTAAAAAAAACAACAACAATTAATTAGCTTTGATAATAATGTTTCTTGAGCACCAGACTAGCAAATTAGAATGACTACGTCGAATGGTTTGCTGTAAAATAGCCTTTGATCACAGGAATAAATAACATTTTAAAATATATTTAAATAGAAACCTATTATTGGCTATTGGCCCAATCATTCTTTTCACAGTATTACAGCATTTCTTTTTGATTCAAATTAAAATGTACCTTGGGTGGAGCCTTAGAGATTTATTATAAAAATGATGTAAAATCTACCATCCCAAAACTCGGAATGGTAAATATATATTTCAGATGTAACTGTGACCAGTATATGGAAAGGCCAAACTCATAAAAATTATTTTGAAAAAGTTTAATTAGAATGTAAGCTGCATTTACTAACATTTAGCTTTTAGTTGAGTTGACTGTGTGTATTTCAATAGATAAAATGGATCAGACTGGAATTTGACAACATTTTGAAGGAGCTTGTCAGTAGAGGGAAGCTGGTTTACCACATTTTGTGAAATGAATCTGCTCAGTAGGTTTGAGATGGATTGAGCTGTTGGCGTGTTGAGTTTTGGCCTCCACGCAAATATGAGAACCTTGAATCAAGCTACAGCAAATGTATCTCATGCTTGTGCTGAGCGACATTTCTGACCATGGTACATAAAGTTACTAAACATACCAATATGGTCTGGTCTGCCTGTGTTTTACACCTCTGGTCTAATGCTTAACGCACCATTTCAATCACTACTGTACGCCTCTAAACACGTATTAAAGTGTATGGCCACTGAATAACAGTCCAAGAGATTGCCCTCGAAGAGATTCCTATCATCCATATGTCTAAACGTTTTTATGGATTAGCACACACACACATACACCCTGACCCCCTTCAGATGTGCAATGTATCTCGGGGCTGGAATCTGCTTGGAAAAGTCCTACAATACTTTCACAGCCTTCAAGTTCACCAAGAGGGGGCCTGTCAGAAGAAAACTGATTTGAGGAGTGGAGCTTGGCTGGTGCCAATGGAGAGGTCTGGCCACTTCTGCAGTGTTGCCTCCCTAAAATGCAGAATGGACAGAACAGGATTTGTGGAGAACCACGCAAAGAAAATTCTGTGCCCAGCTTTAAGTTTACTTTATGGTATAGCTGCATTTGTTCCAGGATTCTGTCATACATCAGGCAAAGGACATGCAGATGTCTTTTTATAAAATGACTGGCCATTCCTTCTGGGAATTTTTTACAATGTAAGTGTGCACCCAAGAGAAATAGCATGAGTGCTGTGGATATTACTTATATAATTTTGTCAATTTGTCATCAACCAATGATAAGAAAGTAAATAAATCAACCAAATTTATCATTTATATACTTTTTAAGCCCCTATACTAAACTTGTTTATTTTAAACATTTCTCACATTGAGGGTCTTGAATATTTCTTCTTATTTGGCTTTTTCGGGAACGGTCTCTTTACTCATCAAGCACTGCAAAATATTTGATCCATTAAACAAAAATAAAACAAGTGCTGAGAATTAAGTAAATATTATCGGACAAAATGGCATGACAGTGCCTGAGCCCCACAAAAACGGCCAGTTCATTTTATTATTATTCTTCACAAAAGGGAGTTACTGTATCCCTTTATGAAGGGAAATATAGAAAAATGGGATGAAATTTTGCACCCTTTTGTAGTGATAGTCAAGTGAATAGTCATCATCTGACTCAGCTTTAGGGTCTCTAGAAACAACTTCTTTAGCGCACCCACCAGTTCAACATTTCTGAAAATGCTATAACCTTTTGAACCCTTTGATATAGCAAAATAAAACTTCTAGTACACCTGATTTCTCTCCCTCATGCTGATCACATTCAATTCATTGGGCACTCTGCTGATAACATCTCTTGCCAATGAGGATCATTAGTTAACGCTAGTTAACTACTTTATTTAACATGGTGAACTATGCATGAACAATACTTCTACAGCATTTATTAATCTTAGTTAACGCGTTCATTTCATAGCAGCATTTGCCAATGCATTATTAAAATCAAAAGTTGTGCTTGTTAATATTAGTCAGATGATCAGATGATCTTTTGAAACCAAGCCACATAGAAATGACTGAATAGATTTTTGATATTCCTTTACCGCTCTCCGGTGAAATACCTTCCGCAAAGTTGACTGTGACTGTGTTTGTTGACCAATGCTAGTTAGCTTAACGTGGTAATTTGTTAACATGCTAATCAGTTACCATTCTATGTAATGTGACTCTTCAGATATCAGATTAACGGTAAAATTCACTCATTCTTACACTGAAAAACTTCCCTCAAAGCGACTCTCCTCCTGCTTAGGTGCCGACTCTGCTAAGCCACAGGCCCCAAAACCATTCAGGTTGTGGTTCAAACCAGTGTAGCACATAACATGTAGTACGATTTACAAAGTCTTAAGAGTACGCTGTTTTTTTTTTTTTGTTTTGGATGTTGATTGTGTTTTGTTTTGTTTGGTTTGTTTTATTTGTTTTTTTTGCTTTATGTGCTGTGCTTGCAGTGGTTGCTATGCTTGCTGTTATGGTGCTTTGGCCCTGAATTGCTGGTTGCAGCTGTATTTATAACTGCTTTCTATCAAATTTATTTTATTTATATATGCATAATTTATTCCTGTGATGGTAGAGCTGAAATTTCAGCATCTATTAATCCACAGTCTTTAATGTCACATATTCCTTCAGAAATTATTCTAGTATGCTGATTAGTGTTCAAGAAACATTTATTTTTATTATCAAAGTTAAAAACACTCGTTCAATATTTTTTTGAAAACCATGATACTTTGTTCATATAAAGTTTAATTGAATAGCATTTATTTTGGGAAGTTGTGGTCTAGTGGTTAGAGAGTCTGACTCCTAATCCTAAGGTTGTGGGTTCGAGTCCTCGGGTCGGGCAATGTACTAATGCATTGAGGTGCCGCGAGCATAAATGGCTGCCCACTGCTCTGGGTGTGTGTTCACGGTGTTTTGTGTGGTTCACTGCTGTGTGGGTTGCACTATTGGATGGGTGAAAAATGCAGAGCACTTAATTCTGAGTATGGGTCACTATACTTGGCTGTATGTCAATGTGGCCACTTCCTCACTTTCTTTAATTTTTATTTGAAATAGAAATCCTTTGTAACATTAAAAATGTGTTTAGTGTCACCTTTGATCCATTTAATGCATCGTTGCTAAACAAAAGCCATTAAGTTCTTTGAACAATAAAATGTTACTGACCCCAAAAGCTTTATGGCTATTTTAAAACTCTGTGGTGTCGTTCATGGTTGTCTAATCAGATTGCTCTGGATATCCGGGCGGCACGGGTGCATGTTGGATAATGATCATCATGCCATGGCGAAGCTGGAAAGAAGGGTGCTGGAGTAATTTGGCTGTGCGGTAGCTCAAGAGCACTTTTTTAAGGGCCCTATACTGTGTTTTGTGGGACCCCCTGGTGTGGGAAAGACCAGCGTTGGGCGTGTCCATCGCCAAGCACGTCTTGGTCGAGAGTCTTCCATCGCATTGCCTTGGGGGGGAGTCTTTGATCAGTCTGACAGCTCGCGGACCACAGGTGAGAGGTCATCATACAGGTAGTACACTCAGTGTCTGATCTTCAAACAGGTATGATATATGACACAAATAGTCTGTGTCATACTGCTCTTTGAAGAAGAACCTACTCGCAGTTGGTCATTTTGCATACCGATCAGACAGATCCTTTCTCGCACATAAATAATACACTACTGTTCAAATTTGTGGTTGGTACTATTTTTTAAACCAATCATTTTAAAAAGAAGTGTTTTTTTACTCACACAGGCTGCAGTTGATTGATCAAACCTATAATAAAAAAATTATATTTTTTAAAATAAAAACAACTGATAAAAATAACGTGTTTTTCTATTAAAATGTAATTTTATTCCTGTGATGCAAAGCTGATTTTCAACAGCCATTACTCCTGTCACATGATCCTTCACAAATCATTCTAATATGCTAATATTGGTATTTAAGAAACATTTCTTATTATTATCAATTTTGAAAACATGCTTAATATTTTTCTGGAAGTATGATATATGATTTTTTTTTTTTTTTTTTTTTTTTTTTTTTTTTTTTGTTTTTTTTTTTTTTTTTTTTTTTTTTTTTTTTTTTTTTTTTGTTTTTTTTTTTTTTTTTTTTTTTTTTTTTTTTTTTTTTTTTTTTTTTTTTTTTTCCAAGAAATTCTTTGATGAATCTTTGTTTTTTGCATCTTTGCTAAATAAAAAAGTATTAAATATTCTGTCCTCTAAAAATCAAAAGAAAAAATCAATGCTAACCCCCAATCTTTTGATACGATAGTGTGGTAACTATGTAAACATCAAACTCAGCTGTTAAAGATTATTTTAAAAAAAAAATGCCATATTTCCAGTGCGTTGCTAAAACCTTGTAACCCCACCCTGGTGTTACTGTGATTAACCCTGGTGTTATGTTACTAATTCAAGATCCTTCAGATGCTGAAACTCAATATCGCCATTCAGGCGTTGTTTTGCCATCAAATGATGAGTCATTCCATTATGTTACGCATGCGTCGATGCTAGAAGTTTGCAGATGTGGTCATACTGAGGTATTGGACCCCACCACGAGACGTGGCGTAGTGCCCTTCAATGACAGGAGAAACTTTAAAAACCATTACCCTGCACTGATGACTTCTTTGATGTTCCCTCTGATCTCTTGTCCTATAGACACTAAGTAGGTGATAACCATCATGACAAAAAACCCTGCAGGCCAGGATGACACAAAAGCCTCTTTTGTTTTCCTGGATAGTTTAATATCGACCTTCACTCAAACACAATGGAAAAAGTGTCCTTAAGACAAAAACAGTCCCTTTGCGAGACTTTTTGCGATACACTCTATTCCTGCAATTTGGTCCTTGTTTCATTACAAGTCTCTTTAAAAGATTCTGCGTTTGTTACTACTGGATGGTGGTATAAAGTTTAATACTGACAGTCTTAGGAGGCCCCCCCCCCTATGGACTGTACATTAGGGCATCCTGTCTGTCCTTTCTGTGTTCGCATCCTGGATCATCCTGCCTAGCCTTTTTGTCAGTTCAGTAGGACGAAATGCCGTTTTAGTGTTTTCCTCACATTCAACCGCATCAGATGCATTCAAGCCTCTCCAGCAACATGATCCAAAGTTTATTAATTTATTTTTTTATTTTCAAATTGATTTTGTGATTCATGCGGTAACCTGTTATGCAAGCCCATCAGTTTAATGTTCCATGGAGCAGTTACACACAAAAAACACCTACTGACAAATCCAAAAACAGCGACACTTGAATGGGACTGCGTCAAACCAGTTGCACCCTTCAGGATTGCTATGTAGGATGAGTTGTGATCGTTTCTCTTTTGTTTTTGCCCACCCTGAAGCTCTGATACAGATCTTTTTTTTTTACTACTCATTTTAAATTTTTTACCTCCGCCTCTCATTTAATCAATTTTCCCTTGACCTCCATTTTTTTTTTATCCTCTCCCTCTTTGCTACTTTCTCTTCCCACTTTGCTACTCCTACTTTCTCTCCATGTGTCCCTCCATGCCTCACTCATGCGCACGTACAGTAAGGTAGCATGCCTGGTCGCATTATAAATTGGACTGACAAAGACTGTTGGGGGGTAAACAATCCTGTCTTATTTATATAGGACTGGTTGACAACAAACTGGGGACGAGGCCCTGCAGGAGGAGATTCCTCGGCTAGCGCCAACCAGCTGCTTGAGGTAAGGCACTTACTACTGCCCGATATTTTTTGCTATGAGGTATAGATATAATATACAATAATATATAATTATTATACATATATATAAAAACTATATATATAATATATATAAAACAAAAAAACAAGACAAACAATGGAAATTTATGCAATGTTTGTTGTATGGAATGAAAGAATGGATGGAAGGATAGATAAATTGTGTGGTATTAACACCAAGAACTGTCCACACATCGCAGACATTTATATGCCGACAGTACTGACATGTGTTGTTTCATTTTTTTCACAGTGTATTGTTGTGTGGTCTAACAATGGTTTGAAGTTTTGCATGCAAGGTAAGGTGCATGCATACCATAGATAGAGAGGTAATACGGTTTTGTTGTCCTGCTGGTCCCTGTGTACCGTATCACATATACACATCACCATTTCATTGCATACTACTTGATTGGCACATGGAATGATCAGTTTGTTTTCAGACTGAGATAACTACCCACACATATCTCCCGTGACGCAGCTGTTTGTGAAGTACTGAACATCTGTATATCTGTGATCGTATCCTATTGTCTGCTGGCTGATGATGTTTTTTAAAAACAGTTTAAAAACAAAAAATCCAGCAGAGCAAGAGAAATGCATCTTGCAGTTTCACCAGAGGAGAACAGTGGGCTGCATTCTGTATCACAAGATCTCCACTCAAAAAACCCCTGGGGGAGTGACGTTCATCTCGTGCTGCACAAGCGTTGTGACCTTTTTTCATTGTACTCTCAGATAGAGAGGAGATATATAGAAGTTTTCATCACAGGGCAGACATTACCTGGCAAGCTCAGCAGAAAAAACTCTGTGATTTAGGAACCGTATACAAAAATAAATAGTTTTTTAAGGTGGTGGTTGTTTATAGCTGTTTGTGATATTGTTTTAAAACCTTTAACCCTGAGTACTAAACTTTCGCTTGTAAACTTGCACAGCTTGCGCTACGGATATTAATACTACCTCAAATGGTGCATCTTGGAGAGGTGCGTTATTACTAGAACCGATAGGCTTACTCTTTTTTATTTTTTTTAGTTTTGCCAAATATCATCTTGCGAGGTGGTATAATTTAATTAAAACTTTAAGGTGTGTTCACATTAGCACAGCTTAGAAGTTTCTTTCAATCCAGCTTTCTGTTAGTCAAAGCGACAGATCATTCTCATGACCAACTTAACCCCATTTGCGAAATCTTAAAATTTCATTGACAAATCTTTTCGACCCTCAAGTGAATTCCCAGTGAAATGGATTCTTATTAAAATGACTCGATTATGCACTACTGCAATTCATCCGCCAAACAATTCCACCGGTACAAAACGTGACCACAACCTTTGCAGTTATTTCCTTCATGCAACAATGAAAACAGTGCAAGCGTTGATGTCCGATTCACAAACAAATGGCTATTATGAACTGGTTATCATTCATAAAGTTTCACAGTCTCAAACTTGCTTCTGAGTTTAGCAGTTTGAATCATCATACTCTGCTCAGTCAGTGAATCAGTCTAAGCTGTTACCTGACTGTCTCACACTGAACTGCAAGTAATTTTTTTTGGTTATGTCTGATGTCGGAATAAACCAGGAACCGTTAGGCCGTGTGTCCACCAAAGGGTTTTAAGCCAGCTGAAAATGCCACGTGCTCTTTTGAAAATGCCTGCTTTGGACGACTTTTTAGAGCACTTTGGAGGCCTTAATGGAATGATAAATGATGACAATGTTAGTTTTGTTAATGTACCATCCACTGCTGATACTAACAGAAGGGGTTTGAGCAGCCTAGTGTTGCTATGGTTACCTCCTCAGGCTAGAGCAGTTTCTGTTCATGTTCATGAGATCCATTTGACATATGGTGAAAATACACACACTAATTTATAATCTGACTTTTGTGTTAAAACATTCCTTATGCAATATGCTGAATTTGAACTCTTTATGCATTTTTAAGAAGCTCCCCCCCCCCCATGAAAACCGTGTTCTTTATCAGGTTTTGGACCCAGAGCAGAACCACAGCTTCACCGACCATTATCTCAACGTCCCATTTGACCTCTCACAAGTCCTCTTCATCGCCACAGCAAACAACACGGCCACCATTCCTCCTGCCTTACTGGACAGAATGGAAGTCCTGCAGGTGCCAGGTCAGAGTTCAGTTTCAGACAAAATAAGACAGCAGGACGTGGCATTGATGATGTGACACTTTTAGTGATTAATTCCTTGCTATTTTTACTCTACACCAATTGACTTTACCCTACAACTGAGCAGATGGTTTTGTAGTTAAATACTTGATTAGTTTATTGTAATTTGTGTTCTGAATATCAGCATGTGTGTCTCATTAGGATACACCCAGGAGGAGAAGGTAGAAATCGCCCATCGGCACCTGATCCCTCATCAGCTGGAGCAGCATGGACTGACCCCACAAACAGCTCCAGATCCCACAGGACACCACAAAGGATATAATCAGCACAAGTATGCACACACACACACACACACATATACAGTACCACTTAAGGCTGAAAAAAGTTTGTGTGAAACAGAGGGGCAGTTTGGGTCACAGGTGGGGCTGTCCAGCCAGGTCTCCTCCTGTAAACTATATCCTCTGCTGTCTCACTTCCTCCTTCAAAACCGTATCTTATGACAGGCTGCCAAACTTCTCTTCTGTAGTCCATCAGGGATTGTCAATTAGAGATGTTTGCAGAGCAATCTAATTAATTACCTCAGAGGTTGCTAATTTTGGGATGATTATCTGCTAAAAAGCAATCAATGCATGGCCCCAGCTCGGCAGTGGCAGCAGTAATGACAGTGTTTTGTGTGTGAACGTGTTTGTAGGTACACACGGGAGGCAGGCGTGCGCTCTTTGGAGAGGAAGATCGGGGCCATCTGTCGAGCAGTGGCTGTGAAGGTCGCTGAAGGTCATAAGGTCTCTAGAGCAGAGTCCCCCGCTGAACAACATGCAGGTAAAGCAGGGACTTTTTCATCTTACACATCATTGTTGTTTACGGCTGGCATTACACCAGCTCCCCCAGCTCTGCTTCAGTCGTAGACTCAGGATTGATGGTAATAGCCTTTGGGCAAAGATAAAAACAGGGGACTGTCCCAGTGTGCTTTGTCTTTGTTATGTCCCGATGGCTAAACTCCGCCCACAGTGTGATGTCATTGGATGAAAAAAAAAAGTCTACTCATAGCTACATAATAAATCTTTAGTATGTTCTGATTGGCTGGGATGGCACTTTGTGCAGCATTTTGCTTTCATTGAGAACAGAAAAATGGATATGATGTTGAAAACGCATTGCATCGCTTGGTTTGGACACACTGTAGTTCACTTTCAACGACAAACACTTTTCAACTCCTCAACATTCAACGACAAAACTGTTAGTTTATATAAGTTTAAAATAAAAGATGTAAAATTGAAACAATTATTATTAAAATTACAAATAATTTTATTATCAGTTTATTAGATGTGAAATAAAATAAATTATATTTAATTTAATTAATTATAAAATAATATATTAAATATATAAATGTTAAAATAAATACAATTAAGTTATTGTATTATCAATAAAAATTACTTAATAAAATAATATATTCAATTATAATAACTGAGTTAAATATAATAAATATAAATATACAAAATATTTAAATTTAAATTTATGCATTTAGCAGACGCTTTTATCCAAAGCGACTTACAGTGCATTCAGGCTATCAATTTTTACCTATCATTTATATTTAAATACAATTATTTTATAATCAATGATGCATTTGATTGAGGACCGCTTTTGTATGTGTATTGCTTCCTGACAGCAGTGGCTCTGAAAGGGTTTAGCATTCCCTGCCACATACAGACGGCTGACTTCAGCACAATCCATAATACACACTTACACTCACTGTGTCACACAGACGGAATCAAGTACACACCAACTCTAGAAGTGTGTTCAGACTAAAGAGGGTGTGTAGGGAACCCATGCTGAGAAATGATCAAACGTACAGTCAGAAAAACTATTCTCACACATTATGTGAACCTCAGCACACACATGCACATATTGGTCATCAATCTCTCTAAGCACGGGCCACCTGAGGGGTGGAGGAGGGTAAAGCGTGCTAACAGATAGCCTTAGACCCCCTCCTTCACGTCTCGCTGCAGCTGCTCCTCTGTAACAGATGTAATAGCATGGCCAGTTAACGCTCTGTTCAGACTCTGATTTAGCCCAGCTCTGCTTCTCAGTCCTCTCCTGCATGGACCATGTCTGTGATGAGATTTAGAGAGACGAGGGTCAGGGCGTTTTTCTTCTGCTCTCCATGTTGCCAGAATAAAGCTTTGAAATGAGTGCATGAGCACTTTTATTTATATCATCAGTCTCTCAGGCTCTATCTGCCTCTCGCCGTTAGCAGGTGTTGTTCTTAGTCTGAACATCATGGACAGCTGTCACATGTGCTTCCTGCTGTTATCTTAACTCTTTCAATACATTCAGTGCATCTTGGACTTCTTATGGCTCACTGTCTGCATTAAAACCTCCCGAGTATTATCAAGAGAAATTAAAAAGTTGGTTATTCAGGTAGCCATCTGATTCCTCATAAAGGAGTATAGGTCTGATGCTCTTTAAAATTAAAAAGTTGTTGTGCTGACTGATACTGAATAAACTGTGGGTGCAGATTCTTGCAAAAGTTTTCAGTTAATAATGGCATCTAATAGGATTATAAAATAAGGTAAGTACAGTTTGGCTCATCATGTGACCAACTCCATCCCACTTTTATTACTACTGCATTATTTATTTAAAAAAAAATTATTCAAAAGCACTATTTCACTATTTTTTTCCTTATGTCTAACTAAAATAAAAATAATTAAAATCTGGTAAATTAAATCAAATTAATTATATATATTTCCTTATGTTTTTTTTTTGTGAAAATAAAAAAATTAAAATAAATTAAATTATTAAATAATAATAATTATATAAAATACATGAACATTTTTATAGCATTAAAATTTTGTACTACCGAGTGCAATTTTAAAGTTTGCATGACTTATATCTGCAATGTCATATACTGTATATGCAGTGACGAATCATTCACATTAAGACCAGTAACATGCTATAATAAAATAAACATGGTTATTTTTGATTTCATGTCAACACGAAATTTGCAACGCATTTGACTAATATAAAATTATGCATTTTTGAGCAAACTAATAATAATAATAGTAGTAGTAGTGCAAATTAATGCAGGGCGGGCCTTAATTTAACACACCAGAATTTGACTAAATCACAAAAAGTGAGATATTTAGATAATAGTTAATGTTTTTGATAACCACATTATAGTTAAATACTTTATATTATAGCATTTCAGTTATCCTGGTAAAACAATGTAATAAGGTTAATAGAGAAAGCTTTACAACATTTTAGGTGAATTATTTGTGAAAGTACAAGCTTTGGTTTTTTCCCCCTAGAAATGCTGCATTGATCTTGCATCTTGCCAATAAAATCTTTTAACGAATTTATTATGTCGTTCCTCAGAATGGCGTATGCACTTTCCTTGTTTGGTCTTCAGAACATGATGCTTCAACTTTGCCTGTCATTAACAGTCTAGTCACATGACTTGTGGGCAGCAAGGAGCATGCATCATTGTGTCTTGCCAAGGGCTAATACACAACACTCGCATTTAAAAAAAACAATAGACAGACACATGGATGAGTGCTGAAAGTAAATACACCCTGAAGCTGCTTTCTTTATGATGTATGATATTAAAACCTGTAATACCTTATTGTTTCCTCCCAAAATTAAGATTAGCTGGACCCCTGTGGCATTTTTCTACAGCCTATAATTCTCATTTTTTTCCGACAGCTTTCTTTCTCGCTTTTCTTTTCATTTTTCTCCCCTCCGGCCTCAATGTCTGTCACCTTCTTAATGAAAAGCCTCAAATAGACATTATAATGGAAGTGTCAGCGTGATAAAATTTTAGCAATTTTTTTTTTTTTTGTCTTGCAATTCACTTTTCTGGATATGGTTTTATCTCTGCTTAAATGGAGTTTACTTTTAGTTCATGAAATATCAATCACTTATCTCTTTTAAATTGACAGGCTAGAGTTTTAAATGGACTAAAAACCACCACCAGTGTTTTCACCAGTTTCCCACAAAAGATCTCTGTATCTTTCAGAGCAGAATACAGAGAACAAGGAGGAGGGTTCTGGGATAACAGCACCTCCAGAGATGCCAATTGTTATTGACCCCATTGCCCTTAAGGATATTCTTGGACCGCCAGTCTTTGAAATGGAGGTTAGTATCAAATAAATGCCTGAAGGCTCTTTGTGTCTATTCAGGAAATGTTACTAAAATGCATTGAAAGCACTTCAAGTCTCTCACCTTTTGTGTATGATTCATATAAGAAAGTCAAAAGCATTTTTTTGTGTCTTCAAGTAATAAAAGGTGCTGTATGTAATTTTTTCACTGTACTTAAGCATATAAATACCATAATATGTTTGCAGATATTTAGGAAACATGCTAAGTTCACATACTTGTTTATCTGAAAAACAATGCTTCAGTCAGTTATTCTCCTTTGAAAATGTGCGTTCCGGGCTGGAATGTCGGTCTCTGTTTTGGTTTGTGAAAACCCGCCCACTGCCAGTTTACCCAATTGTATTTTAGCACCGGGTTGCCAGTTGGTGGAAAACACAGCATATTTAATTTCATTCATCGTCAAGTGCGCTCGTTCCTGTTGGTGTCGTCAATCTGGCAACCGCGTGTGTGTCAAGTCTGAGGAGGAGGGGCCTAGTGAAAAAAACCCTGTCCAATATTTTGAATTTGGACCGCAATACTTAGTTCAACCACTCGGTGTCAATCCTACATACAGCACCTTTAAACAGCATAACTGTTTTCAACATTGAAAGTAATAATAAATGTTTCTTGAGCACCAGATCAGTGTATTAGAATGATTTGAACTGAAGACTTGAATAATGGCTGATTAAAATTCAACTTTGCAACACAGGACTAAATTGTATTTTAAAATATATTCAAATAAAAAAATACATTGTAATAATAGTTATTATATTATTATAAATTGTAATAATATTTTATAATATTACTTTTTTAAAATTAAATTAAATGCAGTCTTGATGGGGAAAAAGAGACATTTTAAAAAAAGTCTCCATGACCCTGAACCTTTGAATGATAGTGTATGTCTAGGGACCAACATATCATAAGGATTTGGGAGTATGCTTTTGCAACCACCCGGAACATCTGCATAGCAATTACCATAGCAACTAAAATGTTATTTTCAGTGCAGTCCTGTCATTAGTCATGTATTGTTTTTCATTTGTCCACAATCTGGACTGCTAGCCCCTGGCCTTGTGTGCTCTGTGGTGTGCTGTTGTGTTTCTCAGAGGCGAAGTGCTCTCTGTTCTCCATAATAGAGGCTGCATTCCTGCCATGCCTATGGGGACGGGGCAGGGAGAGACCAGAGGCAGTCAGAGAACAGCCTGTTTGAGTTCTGCTGAACTATCACACACATCTTCTCCTTCAAAGACTTCCTTAGCACTCGACTATCTGCAGTTAGTTGTATACAAAATATACAATCAGA
Source organism: Cyprinus carpio (assembly GCF_018340385.1). Classification (NCBI taxonomy): domain Eukaryota; kingdom Metazoa; phylum Chordata; class Actinopteri; order Cypriniformes; family Cyprinidae; genus Cyprinus; species Cyprinus carpio. Next base: position 20,236,706 of record NC_056589.1, read on the forward strand.
AAAAGGTTAATGTTTTTGAAAGAAACGTTTATAAAGTCAGGCTTTCTTTTAATGGGGCAAATTCTTAATCTAGATTTGTTATTTGGGAATAACAAAATCATAAGAAAAAGATTAAAAAGCTTGCTGTGTTTTTGTACATTTAAAGTTCATACGCTATAAGCTTATATATAGTTTTTTGGGGCATGTTAAAGGGGACATAACACAGTTTCTGCCAATCTCATGTTAATCTTGAGTACCTATAGAGTAGTATTGCATCCTTCACATCTCACACAGTTTTATCAGATTTATAAAAGACAGATACAGCTTTACGCTTCTCTCTGAAAACAGTCGAGCTTCTGTAGGCGTGCCGTGGGTGGAGCTAAAGAGTCAAGAGCACACAAAGCTTTTGCATAGCGATTCATCTGCAAGCTGTGACATCAACATGAATGAAACAGGAACAAAAACTTTATTGACTTTAATCCTGTGCAGCGCTGCCGACGACTTCCATACCCTAAAGAAGCACGCTGATGGGCTGCTCTTGCTCTCGCTCTGGTTGATGTGTGTGCGTGCTTTTTCGGAATAAGTGCCTATACAAGGAATTCTGCCCTTTATGAGGTCATGAAAAAACCATACTCGGAAAAAAAAAAAAACTTTCCAAAACTTATACAAACCCTGAAGGAGTGTCTTTGGCACTGAAATACTCTTTCAAACGTCCAGCTCTTTTTTTTGAAAAACATTTTGGTACATGTTTAGCATGATAATGCAACTCTTTAACAGTGTAAATAACTCTGAATGCTTGAAATAGCATTAGACCTCCCCTTTAAGATAAGTATGTTAAGTATGTAACCAGAGCAGTCTATGCTTGTAGGTATCAGAGCGACTGACCCTACCAGGTGTGGCGATCGGGCTGGCCTGGACTCCGATGGGTGGAGAGATCATGTTTGTGGAGGCCAGTCGTATGGAAGGAGAAGGTCAGTTGACTCTGACAGGACAGCTGGGTGATGTCATGAAGGAATCAGCCCATTTAGCTATCAGGCTGGCTCCGCAGCAATGCCAAAACATACCTCCTCACTAACGGTACGTTAAAGACATACGCTACATTAAAGTTGGTAAGATTTTCAAATGTTTTGAAAGAAGTCTCTTATGCTGTTTGGTTAGTAATATTGTGAATATTGTTACAATCCAAAGAAAAAAAAAGTATATATTTTTAAATGTCATTTATTTCTGTGATAGCAATGAATTCAACAGCGATCTGACTGTGAGTGAGATTGATTTATTAAAATGTGTGTGTCTGAATGGTGTTGTTGTAGGCAGCGCTGATCCTCTGGAGGGTACCGATATCCACTTGCACTTCCCAGCAGGTGCCGTCACCAAGGACGGACCCTCCGCTGGTGTTACCATAGTAACCTGCCTGGCCTCGCTGTTGAGCGGGCGGCTGGTGCGCTCTGATGTGGCCATGACTGGAGAGATCACTCTGAGAGGACTGGTGCTGCCGGTGAAAACGCTCACAGAAACGGATTTTATTTAAAAACCATTCATCATCAGAAGTTGCTAAAATACACTGTCTGATCTCACAAGATGTATCTTCTCTCTACAGGTGGGAGGTATAAAGGATAAAGTATTGGCAGCTCACAGGGCCAATCTGAAACGAGTTATCATTCCCAAACGCAATGAGAAAGATCTGGAGGAGATACCTCCCCATGTGCGAGCTGACCTGGATTTTGTTTTCGCCAGCACTTTGGATGAAGTCCTGAATGCGGCCTTTGATGGCGGGTTTCCCATGGCTGTCAGTCATCCACAAGTTGTCAGCAAACTCTAAGACTGTAGTTGCTAAACAGACTCATGACAACACAAGACTTTTTTTTTTTTCTTCATAGAGGAAGCTATGCACTTATTGTTTGTCACCTTAAGCATTAAATACTAGCAAATCAGTTTTATTCAAGTCAATATTCCTTTTCCTCTAATTAATTTATGATTTAATGACAGATGATTGCTGTTGACATTATAAGAGTATAATTTTGTTCCTGTAGAACTGACAACAAAAGTTGATCTATGTTTATACTGTAGATAATTATACAAATGCACAGGTTTATAAAAAAAAATTGTGATTTAACCAACATATTTAGTGTTTTTCATCAAATGAAATGGATTAATGAGTCAAAATTCTTAAATACGAAGACTGGTAAATTCGAATATGTTGATAACTAGGTACAATTTAAAGGAATAAATTTTGATATGTCCAATGAATGCTTTTGAAACTGCCTGAAAACTCATTTTGTCACGCTACAGGAAATGTTTCTAGAATTGGTCGCACCCACAAGCCTCATTCTTCTTTTAAGAAGTCACAGTGTCTTCATCGCAGTGTTGTTCATAGAATATTGGCAATATACAGTCGGAAATTTTACATTTACTTCTTTTTGGATCAGTTGTTTTTTTTGAATTTGGACATGAGAGAATAATAAATGTGAATTCATAGTTTTTCTTTAATGTTTAAGATTTACAATTTACTAAATAATGTCACTAGTCTACCGTTTGTCTGTGCTATTGAGACAACTGAAAATGCTGTAGTAATAGTGACATCTTGACAACTAAACCAAGCACTATTGCTTAATTTTGTAGTTGAACATGAACATAATTTGATATGCTATACTGCAAACAAAGCTGACATTTGATCTGCTTTAATGCGTTCTTGTTCTTGATAACTGTTATACCTGCATGACAGCTCTGGCCTGAAAACACAAGGCATGTTTGGAAATGTTGTAAGATGCAGACTAGCCACTTTCACAGAGGTCTGCCAGTTCCACATGAAGGGTAGAGATTCGTAAGTGCTATTTTCCACACACTTTGGTCTAAAAAAAAAAAAACACACTATTACGCCTGCTAAAGGCTGAAGTGTGTAGAAACAGCTATAGGCCATTTGTAGATTGAGCTCCATGAAACATAAATGCTGGCGCTAACTGACCCTAACCAACAACATTGGCTCTACTAATGGCCTGAGCTTGTGGTTTGTCCAAACAATGGTAGATCGGAAGAAAAAAAAAATGCAGAAAGCTATTTGCAGATTCATCCTTGCACATTAGGTGATCAATGTTAGCTCAGCTTAAACTTTCAGTGAAAATCCTCCCAGGATGTTCATGTCATGAGGACAATACATACCATTAATTCTGATCTTAGTAGTACCATAAGAGGAAACACAGAGCACAACAATAACAGCCCATTTTGTCAACAGTCTTGGGTGAGAGGGAACCAGATGAAGCCAGAATCACAATCAGCTGTAATTTAGAACGAGCAGTGAGAAAATTCACAGAGGGTATGAAAAAGATAGATTTATTTACTGGCAAAATAGAACAAAACAAACAATAAAACAAATAAAATTAGAGATCAGGACTAGCAACAGTACAATGTATCCACAGAGATGTTTGGCTTTGCTTTACCCTATCCTTACAAAAAACAGAAATACAGACATACAAAGAACAACAGCAACAAAAATATCGACTTACAAAAAGAGAAAAGAAGACATTGAGGTCTTCTAAATAACAACACTATCTACAAACACTGAAGATTAGCCACAAGGTTACAACAGCCTTTTTCATTCCATTTTCTTATAAGTCATTACAAAATGATAATTATGACAATAATCTCATTATAATAACTGTATTACTTGCCCCGGTTCCTAGTCTGATATTCCATGCAGTGTTTACTCCAGTGTTTGTAATTGAGGGTTTCCAGGTTAGGAACCGAAACTTCTGATCTCACGCATACTGTACAGCTTGCATCTATCTTTAAGAGTACTTGATATACATGTAAAAAAAAATAAAAATAAAAAAAATAAAGAAGTGTAGCTTGATAGTCAAAAACTTGACTATTTTTATAACCTGGCTTGATGTGCGTGTGCCAAGCCATCCCTTCAAAAACAAACAGGAGAAACACTGCAGCGACAGGAAGAAACAAACAAGACTTCTAAAATGAAATCTGGACTTGTTATGACTTATCCAGTGGTCATGCACCAATTACCAGAACCTTCTGTATCATACTCAAGGTAGGAAAAATTAGAGAGAACAAAAAAAAGGGGGGTGGGAGGGGGGCAAGATTAGAATAAAACAAAACCTAATATTTGAACATAAAAGTTAGTGTTTTATCTGAACTGAAATGCAAAACGTCTTGGGAAATAACAACATAACGAACAAAAACTTGCTCTTAGGGTTGCACATTTTGAGCAAACCCACTCCAAAATTGATCAATATTCCCAACCGCCATCCAGCTTGGCGTGCCGTTCCTCAAACCCCCGTCCCACATGCCACATTTTCAAATGTCCATTCCACAAACATGGCTTTCCCATACCTTCAAGGGCAATGAATGTTGCTCTCAAAAGTGTAGAATACATTAATTATTTAACTTACATAATATTGTAGCATAAAATTGAGAACCCAGGAGTTCTGGTCGGATGTGCCAAGCTCCAACCAATACGTTTTTTGTTGTTGTTGTTGTTGTTGTTGTTGTTGTTTTGATGACTACTTGGAACGAACAACAGCAAAAAGTTCCCTAGGTTAGCAACTCCCCCGTCTCCCAAGCACAACTCAAGGTATCCTGCGGTGTATTGAAATGTCTGGTTTCATGTTTGTATGCGTGTGTATGCTTTCAAGTATGCGCAGTTGTTAGTCCTCAGCACATGGATATGGTGACGTTGATGCCCAGGTTGCCGTTCTCTGCAAACAGCTGAGCAATAGAGGTGTCAAACACAAGGCAGTCACTATTCATGATGGCGGTGGCAATGCCCTCATGGATGGAACGTGGCGTGGCCTCCCAGGTGAGGCGCCGCCGGTGGCCATTCAACTCCAGTCGGTAGGCAAAGTTTTCTGCCTGTTTCCGTGTGCCGATCAGCTGCACGATGGCAAAGAACTGCTGGTGGCCATCATATTTTTCCTGCTTCTCTAGCACAAGCATAAAATGGAAGCCGAAGCATGACTGCATCATGACCCAGTCCACCGCCCCAGGCAAGTTGATATCTGTGGCCAGGAAGACAATATCCTCACCTTGTAGCGTGGTTATGGACTTGTGCTGGTGCAGCAAGTGGGGCATGACGGCGTCGAGAGATCCCTGCCACTTGCAGGAGGCGCCAGGACAGGGGCAAGAGTATGGCCGGAATTCACAAAGCTCCTCATGTTCAGCCTTGTCTGTGTGCGGTAGGGTGACTTCACAGCCCGATGAGGCATACTTGCAAGGGAAAAGCACTGAGTTGGCCACTTTCTCCATTGCCAAATTGCGTATTGAACCAAGCGGGCCTCTGCAGGTAGGGCAGCAGGTGAGTTTGGGCCGGCAGTTGCTACAAACCAAATGGCCGCTCTGGCACTGCAGGATGGGCGGCAGCACATAGTCAAAACAGACCGGGCACTCGAACAGACTGGCGAGGTCACTGTTGGATGCGGTGGTGCCCGACAAGGCACCTGAGACACGCTGAGAAGGGGGGACACTTAGAGGTACCTGTGGGCAGCGCTGTGGCAGTCTGGCGACTCATTTCTAAAGAACAGAGGGAGACAGAGAAGAGAGTTAGCATGGCTAACACAGACAGCCAGAAAGAAATGGAGGAACATGCATTTACAAGGAACATTCATGACCAGCTTAGCACTAACACCAAATCCAGCAGCAGCTGAACTCCATTATGCTTGACAACAGAGATCAGCTGGCATCAATGCAACAACCTAAGCACCTCTGCTTCCTGAACAAAGTGGAAGACATTTTAAAATGCAGCCTCAAGGTAAAATGTACATCTGCTGATTCAACTGGCATGAACTCTAAATAAAGCTATGAAAGAGTTCTGTTCTTCCTGAGTGGCACATAGATATTAGAGGTCGACCGATAGTGGATTTTGCTGATACCGATAGACATGGAAGAAATGTTGTGTGATTATTCCTTAAAAAATAATGTTTGTTTCATTTTAGTAGTAGTAGTAGTAGTAGAGGTCGGGTGAATACCTTTAGTTCTGGCTATGTATGAGGCAGTTTTACAAATCAATTAACCGGACTTTTCAGTTTGACGGTTCATGTGTTTACATACCTTTACGAAGTTCTGTGTATGTATAAATGAGGCTAGCATTCATTAGTACTCAGAAATCATCATATTTAATCGACTCAGAAGCTAATATAACAGATCAGCTCCATATCTCAGATTCTGGTAAGACTTTTGTTGTTCATTCAAAATTTGACCAATTCCATGACATTCCTCATTTAGAGGGATTCTGCGATCCACATTTTCCGCATCACGGTAAAATCACAGGGCATACCCTGCACAACGTCACACTTTAACTGCTTCTATTCAGTATAAATATCCAATATTCTGAGTCTAGGAAACTGTTAACACAAAAGTTCGACTTAAAACAGTTTATTTTATTCACAAAACGGACAAAAGCCTTCAAGATATGAGCATTGTCACAAAACGGACAAAAAGTTCACTTCAAGAGTGAGCAATGAGGAATAGATCTATATTATAGCTCTATAAATGAAGCATACAGACTTTATTAAAGCCACAGAAAGACAAACGTTTCAGTGAAAATGCTCAATATACAATTCATTATGTACATTAACAATTATTCGGGGCGAATATAATGTTATTTAATGAAAAACTATGCAAATGGCGCTCACGCTTCAACTTTTTTTTTAAAAAAGCCCAGAAATGAAGAGTGGACTCAGAAGGCCAGAGCGCATGTCTGCTTCAGGAGTGTTCCTATGGCAACAAGCTGCAGCGAGAAGGGTGTATGTGAATGGGATGACCTGTGGGGAGAAGTATAGGACTTGGGATGGATTCTTTCCAAAAGGCATGACAAAAGAAGGGTGTGACCCCAGCTGTAATGCCCTACTGCTATTATAACCTACATCTACACATCAGAAGCACAAGAGCAACTGTAAATCAGCACTGGGGAACAAATGAAAAAGACTGATTGCAGATTTAACATGGACATCAATTAAGTGAGAAATAAAGAGACTACAGAACAAAGGAGCAGAGTGGCAGGATCAGAGCACAGTAATTTGTCTCATATTGAGGAGTAAGGACAGCGCCAGAAAAAAGGGTGGGGGTGTGGATAGATGACAAGCTGTGTGTGTATGTAGGTGGCTTAGAATCTGCTAGTAAACACATCTGCTCTGATAAAGCCCCAAGTATTTTTAGCTTCCTCACTGAGCAGCTCTCCTAGTATAATAACGGAGGCCAAAATTAGCCCAAGCACTACAGCTAGCACTACGGCCTCAATGCTTTTCTAGGTTTGTAGTCAAAGACCAGAGGATTAGAAATGCCAACAAATATATATATATGGACGCTAAACATAATTTACACATGTTCCTGGATCAACATCCTTTGGTCCTGGAACATCATTTCTATCAACCATTCAGAAGGATCTGCCTCCTGGAGGGCCATCGTTCTGCAGAGCTTAACTCCCAGCACAATTAAACACATCTGAACCAGCCAATCAAGGTCTTCAGGATTATTAGAAACTTTCAGGCAGGTTGGCGATAAACTCTGCAGGATGTTGGCCCACCAGGAGCAGGACTGGACACAACACTGTCTCACATTGAGATATGCGTTTATATCCAGAAAAGTTGTCACTGATACAATAAGAGAAGCAAAGACAGTCTGTCTGCTTGAAGTTGAGCCAAAGACACAGCAGGCCAACCTCCCACTACGAAACAGTCTGAGTGGCTGATGGCTGTTGTACGCTACTGTAACAACATTGTTGCTCCATTAAGCTGAGGTTTTAATGACAGCTGAAGAGATGCATCTGTCACTATGAGGAAAAAGTATAAATTAATTGGAAGGGAAGGGAAAGCAAACATATAGGTAATGTATTGGTTTTGGTTTTGTTGTTTGTTATAGTGCTTGAATGATGAGAAAGGATTTTTTATGGACATTGACTTTTATAAGTTGTGCTTGGCAAGAAAAATATGCTACTTCTGCCAGAGCTAAATATTAATCCATCAGAAATCGGTTTCTCGAGGGAGGCAAAAAAGCATTTGCAAAGCAGCATGTTCAAACATTTATGCTACTTCTGCCAGAGCTTCCATGTAATGAGCAAGAGTAATTGTCAATTTGAGATGGATGCAAGGTTTAAAAAAAAAAAAAAAATTGGATTATTCTTTAGGAAAGCTATAATGTATATTGGTCGTTTGCCATTTGTTTTTCTTTTCAAGTCCACTGTGCCAAAAGTGAGTCTAGAAAGCACTCTGTGGAGAAATTCTATGGCATATATAGTAGACTTGGGTTTAAAAAAAAAAAAAGTTGACTTCTACTGAGGACTGGTTTAAAACTCTGGAAGAAAGCAAAGAGTGGTGAGAGCCTTTGTGGCATTGCTGATTTTATTTTGTAAAGTTCTTCATCTGGGAATCAAAAGAACTGTGGCGTGTCTTTTTTCTCCAGCAGTGCTGAGCTGCTATGTCAGTGGAAAGTTTGCAGTCCATCAGATATAACAGGAAATCCTGCAACCCCAGAGGAAGTGGTTATAGCAGACTTGTTGTCAGGTCTTCTAATGGCGATAGGAAGACAGAACAAAAGGCAAATGGCAATGCAACTGACCTGCACTACACAAGCTGAAGCTGCAATACCCAAGACTGTTATTTGTGTGTCTCAGGTAGACAGTTAGGCCAGGTAACTTTAGTACATCAGATTAATGGAGCATCAGCAAAAACATCAGCAGTAATGCTGAGGGTAACATCAGCATTAGTGCAGAGTTGAGTCAAAGCAAGGCAGTTGGACAAGTCATAGTCAAGTCTTTAATCCAAGGCCCAAAATACACTCGTGAACAAACCACTTTTAGCTACGCAAGGTCAACGCAAGTTAACCTTTCAACATGTTTACAGCTAGCTACTTAAATAAAAACACATCTGGACTAATGGCACTGACAATTGAAAGTATTCTTACCACTACATTAATTTAATGTAGGAACCTACATTTACGTACAACTGCACAACTTGCTTTCAATACTTCGGCCAAGAATTTGCATCTGCATTTGCATACTTGTGTCCAGTATGTTTCTGGGCTCACATAATTCTTCAGTCAAAGGTCACAGAGATCAAGCCAGCCCATCACTAAGAGCTGAGTACACAAAGCTTTTGGTCTCCATGGAGTCATGATTATTTGAAAAACTAGAATATGACGAGGTGTTAACCTCAGTCAATTTTCCAGGGTGTCTACAGATATGAACAAGTTAAATTTAAGACTTCTTAAGACCTTTTTAATATCACCTGATATGAAATTTAACACCAAACCTCTGATGGAAATCACACATTATTTTACGTACATATAATGTAATATTTAATTTGTTAAATGTAAAAAGATATATAAATATATATTGCTGTCAGAAATGCTATTTATTAAGATATACAGCAAACTTTTCATATCGGCATACAATATCCCATTCAAAATAACCCCACAAAGGTACCACATCACCGAGATTTCTGGTGGTGTAAAATTTATTCTGAAGCAATATTTTAATCTGTGTTCTATAAGCCTTTAGATGTATCTAAATGTTAAGATAAATTTTTTAAACCTTATTAAATGTATGCATCATATTTCATATCAAATTCTTACAGCTGATCAATAGATTCAATTTACACTAAGGCTCTATACCAAACAAATTAAATAATTTACATTACACAATTACAACTGCAATAAATGATGTTATGAAATTAAGGTTTCAAATACAATTTTGAATATACAAATAAGAAATGTTGGGGGGAAAATACATACTTTTAAACTTACAAAATTCACTTAATGAGTGAGTCATTGAGTCATTCAATTAAGTGATTTGTTCAAAACACTGAATCATTCAGTAACGAAACACTGCTGTATGTTTTGAGATTGAGCAATACTTCTGCTGTGATCTTTGTTTGAAAGTTGGAACCATTTTAGTTGTTGACGGAACAAAACAGTCAATGTTGTATCTAAAATCTAAATATCTTAATTACGTGACTACTTAATTACTTGTTTTTTTAAATTAAAATCAATTTAACATTTGCAATCGTAAGAATATTCTGCAATAAGCTCCCTTGCCATGGTATGTTGCCTAATGTTATGAATAAAAACTCAACATTTTGAATTTTTACCTCAGTATGTTTCTTCTGTGAGTTTCTTTATGTGTCCCGTTCATCTCTTTTGCTCATTTCATATGCTCCTTTGATTTGATTTCTCCATAAAAGTCTCTTACAAAGAGACGGACAGCAGCGCGAGCCCAAAACAGCACGACACTGATACCAGAAATACACTTTCAATTAGCAATTTTATTTTTTATTTTTCTGTGTTCTGAAGTATGATTGTTTCTTTTTTGTTTTTTTGATTTTTTTTTTTTTTTTTGTTTTAAGTTTTAAATTTGAATTTTGACTGGCCGGGCAAGTAAAACTTTCTAGACATTTTTCAGTAAACTTGCATTTAAACTAGCTAGGAGGCTGGTCAGCTAACTGTAGCATGCTGTAACTACAGCGGGGGAAAAAATCTGTCTGTCCAATTATTGTAAATGGACACTGTGTCCATCAGACTGGAGAATTTTTTTTGCAGTAATGGGACTGAAAATATTTAAGACCCATCGAATCTGAATTTAAGACTTTTAAGGACTCACGGCCACCCTGTTTTCAATGACATCAGAGAGTCTTGCCTTAAGAACAGATAATTGCAATGTAGTCACATCTCAAATATTCTAATGTTTACTGATGAATTCAAACATCAAAACTGCAACCTAAGTTTCTCATGCCTAGGGCATGAGGCATGAGCTGGGACTCCACATGTCTGGTAAGAAATATGTACTGGTTTCTGACGAGACGAGACATAAGTGTGTTGCTTGAATACACAATTTAATTTGAAACATTTTCAAAATTCAATATTTTAATTCATGCAACAATCAAACTTTATAACTGCACATAATAGTAAAAACCTGGTTAAAATCAAGAGGCAAGATCTGTTAATTTAAGGGCACTGATTAAATAACCATCAAAGAGGCGCTAAAACAATTTCATGATAAAAATATTAATGATGTGAAAATGAACGTTGATCTTCTGCATCTTGTTTAGATAATACAAAGTTCCATAACCTCTTTTACAAACATTCACATTAATGAAACACTTGAATAGAGTTTCTTACAATACAACGTTAAAGTGAGAGGAACAACCATCTAGTATCCATTTGCAGCCTCTAAAATTGTTGACAATTAATGACATACTTCAGTAGATAAAAAGGATTAGCAAAACCAAGTTTTTTTTAAACTGTGGCTTGGTGTTTAATCAGGTACTGTTATAATGTGGTCTGACGCTAGACTTCATGGAGATGTTTGTGGTCAAGCGCTTTGTTCACTCAGTAGGTGTTACCATTGGATTTAAGCTTGTTGCAGTCTCTGAAATGTGGTTAGTGGTCTGCAACATTCTGTAATGGGAATGAATTTTATTTCTGAGATCTGAAAGCACTCCTCAGAGTGGACAATGCAAGTTTTGTGGGTTATTAAGATTTATGATTAAAATTTGACTGTCTCTTTCAATTCTTATATGTGTTATGGAAACAAGCTCGTACAGTACTAGGGATGTCAACGATTAATCGATGATCAATTAATTGTCGGTAAGAGATGCAATCGATTAAACCTATCGATGGTCAATTAAGCTATTTAATTTTGGGCTGCGTGCAGCTCATGCCAAAACACTTGCGAGCAGCTGTGAGTGATGGTGACGGCATATGAATGCATTGTCATTCATTCATAATGTACAAATTAAGCTTTTAATGTGATTTAAACATTAAAAGTACATTAAAATAGAAATAACACAAAGTTCTTCATCATGGAAAACAATAGAAATGTAGTAACTAAGTAATTTCCCCAGATAATTGTTTCATATTGGGCTCTCTGCTTTGCAGGGCTCCAGGACACAGGACAGAAAGGCTATTCATTCCGAAAACGTGTTAATTTGTTCCTACAACTTATTCATTTGTGGCCACTGCCCATGTTTCATTAACTTTGTTTCTTAAAGGGATACTCCATCCCAAAATGAAAATTTCTAATTTTAAAAGTGAAAATTTTGATTAATCACTTACCACTATGTCGTTCCAAACCCGTAAAAGATGGCAGGTGGTGTATTCTGACGACGACTTTCATACCTTTTATGGACCTTGACACTGTTATTTATTTGGCAGTCTATGGGACAGTCTCAAGCCTCCAGGTTTTTCATCCAAAATATCTTAAATTGTGTTTCAAAGACAAACTGAGCTTTTACGGGTTTGGAACAACATGGGGGTAAGTGATTAATGACAAAATTTTCATTTTGGGGTGGAGTATCCCTTTAAACAACCCATGATTTAACTAAAATGAGGAAACAAATTAATAAATCGAACAAATTCTAAATTCAAATTCACATTTTCCAATTATTCCTGTAAGAAACAAAGCTTTTATACCACACTAGTCATAATCAGACCTTATAATCTGTAAATTAATAATTGCTGGAATCCAAAAAGCAATAAAAAGGTGCAGTGACCGACACTGACCATATGTTTTCCCGGAGCATTCAATAATGTCACTAAACGGTGATGCCACAACTATTTAAGAGCATATTTCACACGTTTCTGCATGGACCTAGACAGGGCACAAGTCTTCAAGCCATGGGACAAAATGGGATGCTTTAAGGAAAATGTACAGCCTAAGTAATAGGCCTATATATATATAAATATTCATAAATATTTTTTTTTAACACGAAATATATCTGACTTAAAGGGATAGTTTAACCTGCTTACCCCCAGGACATCCAAGATGTAGGTGATATGTATTATATCTGACTTAAAGGGATAGTTTAACCTGCTTACCCCCAGGGCATCTCTCAGTCGTATAATGCATGGCAAATTGTAACAAAAATGTAACAAAAACCCCCAGGGCATCCAAGATGTAGGTACACTATTAATCTCAATTAGGAGTGTCAATGGTCCATTTAAGAGATAGGTGGCAGTAATGCACTTATTAGTCTGTGATCTGACATGATGAAGAAGAAGATGAAGATGAAGATCAATGTATCGTCACGAGCCGCAGGGTTTAATTTGGATTTGTCTGTGCATGTTTTTTTTACTTTCATAGATTTTGTTACCATTTGCCATGCATTATACGACTGAGAGACTGCAACGACTGGAGCTAAAATCATAATTTGTATTCTACTAAAGAATCAAAGTCACCTACATCTTGGATGCCCTGGGGGTAAGCAGATAAACATCAAATTTTCATTTTTGGGTGAACTAGCCCTTTAATTAAGCTAACAGATTTAAAACAGAAGTGTGGCATGGCACTCAAACAAGTTCACAGAAAGGAAAGGATGACAACGCGCATTATGTTTGTTTTCTTTATTTTACGAAAGTACACATCTTCTGTTTTTATTGTGAGTGTGCAAAAATAAAAGTAACACTTTTGTGGATTATATCTTACTCCAAAAATAGAGTTTTTTTTAAATGATTCAGCTGTTCAATCGTGCTTGCGCCTCGCGTGCACACACCCCACAAATTCTAGCAAATCAAACTTCCTTCGCAGTCTGTAAAAATGCAGTCAATCAAACATATAAAAGGTTAGGATGATCTTTTCCGTCTATATGCAAATGCATGTAAAGTACAAGCCTAGTTTACATTATAAATAGTATTTTAACATTCAAATACATCGTGAATATGGAAACATTTGATTTTGTGTCAAATAAGACGTGAGCAATAACCTCCAAATACATCTTGCCAAACCCGCGCTTGCTCGTCCTCGTATGCACTTTTGCACTGTAACGATCTAATTCACTGGCACCAAATATCGATATTTCATTCATAAAATAAGTAATAGATAAATAAATCTCTAAATAGATTTCCCTGCTCCCAGCATCGCTACTTCATGGCTCCTCGAGGTGACGCTCAACACATGAATGAGGGAAACATGAAGATAAGTTAGCACTAATACTGTCAAAAACACAGGTATAGAAAAGGTATAGAAAAACGGATGCATTCCTGTATATTAGATGCATGCAGCTCTTAAAGGGACAGTACTAAACATGCTGCTGCTTGTCATTAAAGGGAAAGTTCACCCAAAAATTTTAATTCCGTCATTATTTACTCATTCTCATGTTGTCCCAAACCTGTGTTAATTTCTTTCTTGTGCTGAACGCAAAAGTAGATATTTTGGGTAACCCAACAGTTGCTGCTCCCCATTAACTTTGATAGAAGGGGGAAAAAATACTATGGAAGTCACTGGGGACCAGCAATTGTTTGGTTACCAACATTCTTCAAAATAACTTATGTTCAACAGAAGAAACAAACTCATTCAGTTTTAAAATAACTTGCTCCTCGAACTGAAGGGATCCCCCGAATTTGGTGGAGATCCGCCACCGCGTTTGCGAGATAGCGACACCAGCCAACATTATTTAGTATTTATTGGCTTAAAAACAAGATGCAAACACTCAGAATATTGTACCTGGTGGGGACTGCCCAATGCAAACATGAAACATATGCCATTACCTATATTGTACTGTGGTACAGTTATGGAGGCCATTCATAATGCAGAGGTCAACTGCCTGCTAATTAACACTGGCCCTATAGTATGCAGTGTTTCATAAACAGCTGTTTTGCTAAATTCTGCTGAGGTGAAATTCAGTGCTGTTCTGTATCATGATATGTATAGTATTGTTGCCTCTGTATCGTGATACATATCGTATTGTGACTTTGCTGGTGATACACAGCCCTACTATATATAGATTCTGTTTATGTATATACTAGGGCTACACAATTAATCGAAATTAAATCACAATTAGGCAGAAGCTGCGATTGTCATGCGTATCTTTGTTTTTGTTAGTTTTACACAATTAATCGAAATTAAATCGCAATTAGGCAGAAGGCACTCTCAAGCCAGGGCTTAAAATGGGCCGGGGCGGGGCTAATAGCCTCGGGCCAGTAGCACGAGGCCAGAATAGCGCAGCGTTTCCACCGTCGGGGCCAGAAGCTCCGCTTCGTTTCACCAACAAAGAGAATTTATCAGAAAACTAAGAAATAAGTCACGGGAACTAGCGCTTATGAAAATAGCCTGCTTATTCAGTCGAGACTGTTTCTGTTTATTTGTAGCCACAGTAGCCTATATACGTCACATTAAGAATGAATGATAATAACTCTATTTTTATAAAAGCTCCCGAACAAAAATCATTATTATATTTGATGACATGCTATGGTGGAGCTAAACTTGAGACGAGACTTATGACAGATAAAATATGTTAATAAATAAATACACAATTGTGATAGAGAATAAGAAGCTGACGTCTGATTTCTTCAAGCGGTCACATTTACCATGTTTATTATGGAAACGTTAATGTTTAGCGTGCATAGTCTTTTACATCGCTTATAAATATTTCTGCCTTTTATGATGATTATAATCCACATCGGATCGCGTTATTTCAAACACTTGCTGCTGCCTGAAAGTGAGTTTTGAGCTTATTTTTAAAAGTTTTTAATGTTGATGAGCTGTTATCTTTCTGAAAACTCCGCCTTGTTCATAACCACTCCTCTAGCCCCAGCTGGCCCGCTTTGGCCCAAGGTTTTCGTTGGGCCAAAAAACCCTGGCCGTTGGCCCCGAGGAAGCCCCGACGAGGCACGATCAAGCCCCAGCTGTCATACGCAAACAGCTGTCATAATCTAGAACGATTTCGTTGATTTCATAATCCTACAATCCTTATATAGTCTGCGATTATGAACGCGATTTTGCACAGCTTGTCAGAGAACTATGGCTCTGCGTAGTAAATGCTGCTCCACCTGAAAGTAGGTGATGGAGATTTACTGCTAATCACAGAACCAGCTTTAATGACTAAATGCACATGACAATCGCGATTAATTGTGCAGCCCTAGTATATACTGTATTCTGTATATAGTATAATTATGTTATGTATATTATCTTTTATGATTTAATGGTAATGATTATCCCCACGATAAAAATTAGTCTTCCCACGATAATAACGATAAAGTCTAGTTGATGACACATTTCTGTGTGCGACTGTGTGGAGTGATGTGAAGGAATGCGGACGTGAAATTGAGCAGCTCCTCCTACAATCTGGAACAGGTTTAGATAACTCTGTACAGTGCGACAAAAATCGGTCTGAGCCTTGAGTAAATGTACTACAGTAGCACGTGTGCAATACAGGTTTTACATTGTGTATGAGTCGTTTACAAACCTGTTGTCCAACAAAGAGATTATTTATTGACGTGCTTTTTCTCCATATTAACTTCATAACAGGTTTCAAATAACTTTATTTTTGAGATCAGATGTGGTTTCGTATCACAGAATAAGGCAGAAATCATACTATGTTTATAGCATTATATACAGTGATAAAGGGCTATGTCGATTACCATTGCATTATAAATATACTTTATTCTTATGAAAAATACCCAAGATTGCTTGAAGAACACAGACCATGTATTTTGTGCAATCGCGGTGTTTATTGTCTTCAGGTTTCCTCAGTCAATATTTCTCTATCTGTGTTTTATTCAGCTACAGCGATCACTGGATACCTCTGTCGGCATGAGTGATTTTTTGGATTATTGTTTATTTTATTGATATGTGGAGTTTCTGCGCAAGGGCGCCCTCCGGCTTCCAGTATGAAATAAATAGTCGTGTGTACTGCTCACCACACCCTATTTTGGGTAAAACTAGGAAAGATAATACTTTTCTCTAAAAAAAAAAACAGGATTCCCTAAATTATCGTCATTGCTATCGTTATCGCAGTAAATATCAGAAATTATCGTGATACATTTTTAAGCCCATATCGCCCATCCCTAATATAGTACCAGTCAAAAGTTTGGACACACGAATGGGAAAGTATCCAAACTTTTGACTGGTACTGTACTATAATATACACAAAGAATATCGCCCAATATATCAAAATCGGCATTTTTTAATCCCTAATATCGGTATCAGTCTCCAAAAACCCATATCGGTTGTGCTCTACTGAATACTTGCCTTCGTCCATATGATTTCCAAGTACGTCTTTCTTCTTTCCTTGAAATGTGTGGACCTCTGGAATGATAGAGAATGCAAAGAGAGAGAGGAGGTTTGGTTAGTCTTGTAACAGACAATGAAAAAACAGAGGTGAAATTCAGGTCTCACAGCTAGTCAGTTTGTTCATTGCTTAACCAAAAAAAAAAATAATTTTCCCATGCTGTTTAAATGTCACTAAGCTCCCACACTAACTAAACGACAACTACTTAAGTGTTGAAATTCCTTCTTAAAACATTGTTCTTAGATGAGAATGACTTTCTAAACATCAACATAACACATTTTGTTTGTTTGTTTTTCTATAGCAACTGTGCAATAAATTATGATAACAAAAGAATCAATGAAGCTGGAAACAATGCAGTTACAAAACAAGTAGAACAGATACTTCTTCATGCCGTAGTATTGAGAAACAGACACACCCCTCCAAATTACCTCTTTTTAGTGGCCCTATGAATACAGCTTTGTACAGTTTTATCTTTTCTAATGTAAAGCCTGTTAAAGCAGATGCTCATGGTGGGCAGGGCTAATGCACAGCACAATAACGTCTGGGCTTCACAATGATTTCTCCACATTAGGCCACACTTCAATATTTCATCAGAAGCCATAGAAAATGGAAGGTCGATCAATATGCATTAAAGTATCTGGTGAAATAATTCAGCAGTTTAAGAGATGTAGAAGTCCAAATCTGGCAGATGGTCAATAGATTGGATCAGCATGACCAAAAGCCAACAGGGACTTAAAAGCTGAAAACGCAATTTTGTTTTGATATCAACAATCGTAATTGACTCAGCTGCTAGTATGAGATGCTTATAATTAAGTTATGAATCCTTTGCATGAGTCATACAGTGACCTGTCTCGATGTACCAAATCTCAGGGCCAATTCTATGTCATACAGAAAACTTATGCAAGATTTGGCTTGAGAAGAAAAGAAAAATATCTAAATGTAGGATGAGATAAAGGCACAGAAATGTACTATAAGTAGTTGACAAATGGTCATTGATATTTTTTGAACATTTAGGATTTTTTGAAGGTGATTATTGTAACGGAAAATGTATGCTTTCAGATGCTGTAACTAGCCACCAGTTTTAAGCAACATTTAATTTTAATAGCTACATAATTTGACCCCCAAAAATGCATAATACAATTATAAACAATGCACTGTAGACATTTTATTAAAACTATGGACATTTTTAAAATTACAAATTAATTGTTTTATATATAACATTTAGACAAGGTGTCTTTTTTTTTGGAAAATTTATTTTCAAAAAAATAAAATGTATTTATTGAAATTCTGCTATTCAGTTCACTGAAGAGGCTACATTTTTAATTAATCTCAAAATTGTATAATTAAATTGAGAAGTTTATGCAATTCAGATTGCATTTTATTATTTCCTGATGAAATAAAAAAAACAAGTTTTAAAAAAGTAGCCTATATTTATCAAGGGATAATGAAAACGTGTTATGTCAACTCCCCATATACAAGGCACAGAAACACATGATCTTCCAGTCTGTGAGTCAAAGTTCCCTGAGCAGATAGACGAGTCACAGCTTGCCCTCACTGTACATCACACTTTAAAGTTCAACCCCCCACACCCCCCCAACCCAAAACTCATTTGTGTATCCTAGTCTACACTATTACACTACTAATGGAGTGAACAGAAAAGCACAGCTGAGTACAAGACACTGGAACAATGCACACAGCAGATCTGATGACAGCTTCATTGAAGCCGCGCTTCCATGCCACAGACTCAAGCTTTCCGCAAACACACAAATGCACAAAGAAAAAAAAAGAAGAATGTGAGGGATATAAGCATTTTAAAACAAACAGAGAAAAGAAAATAATCAGTGTTGTCTCTGTAAATAGAAAACTTTCCCTTCTTTGTCCACAGTAGAAAGCACAGCAATGTTATCAGAGGACAGCAGCTGTGTGAATGGATTGGTTTTCTTATTTGTACACAAAAAGGGTAGAGCTACATATGAATACGTTTATAATGCATTGATTGTTTTCTGGTTTATGCCATGTCAAAATGTCTCAGTGTTATATGTCCATACAATGGAAGTGTTTTGTCCAATGTGGTTTTGGACTCATATGACTTTCATGGTTTGGACAAACAGTTAAAACACTCTTTTTGCATTTCACAGAGGTTTGAAATGACATGGAGGTTAGTAAATGAAAATAGAGCTTTCAGTTTTAGGCAAACGTTAACACAGACCAATGAAAGGGTCTTCCTCTCAGTTTCTAAAGTTAGTGGTGGTAGAAAACAATGTGAGCATGGTTCTGTTACCTTTAGGTTTACTAGTCGTTCTGGCCGCTATGCAAGAGAAGAGCTTGAGCACTCCCTTCCATGAGTACACAGGCTGTAGTCTAATAGAGGCCGACATAGGGAGAAGATTGACAGTACATTGTTCTCTTTTCATAAAAAAAGGTCCCATATGAGAGGGTCCCTACTTTCCCGTTTCACGCTTGTTTTCCTACAGTCTTCTTAAACCAGCGTAAGATGGAAACACAGTTCAACAGATCTCCTAGGGCCACGGTAAGGTATCCCCACCCCGACCCCCCAAAGGAGGAAGGGATGAGTCCCAAACACCTACACTCACACAATCTGCATAATTCCAGCAGCCGATCCTCAAAGTGGAGAGCAGAAGGTTTGTGTTTTAAAATACTTTTTTCTTCAATAAAGTACAGTCCAGGATAAGCACAAAGAAAGTTGGTAGAGCAAAAAGTGTCGGGGGGTAAGGATTCGCTGTAATCCAGGAATGTTACACAAGTAGACCAGTTTCCAGTGCCTGGAAAGAGACTTCAGCAGCAATCTCCAGAAAGAGGGAAAAAAAACTAAAAACAGGGTTAAGTAGTTCCCCTCTAAAAGCACATTCCAGGACTCATTTGAGAAAGACCACTCCCAGGACTTTTGGAGTACGCTGTTAGCTCTCCAAGTGAAGAAAACGGAGAGGGAAGAAACACGCTGTTGCACAGAGGAGCAAACTCTCAGAACGACCACAGAAAGAAGGAGAGAGTCCCGCCTGCACAGTCACCGCAGTTGCCTGTAGGATGAGGAGTCAAATGTCAGCCTGAAGTCAGCATGCTCGCTCTCTTTGGTTTTCTCTCTTTCAGAGAAGTAGGAGGAGGAGGAGGAGTGGGACCGGTTCAAGGGCCCTGCCGTTTCAGGTTACACAGCTCCTCCTCTTGCCACTGCCTCTGACTCTATTCACATTGCCCAGACAAAGAGATTTTACAGCATGGCACCTCTATGACAGCCGGCAACTCAACGATCACACATGCTGCTCATAAACAGCACTAACAAAACCATAAATACAGAGCAATGCAGCTTTAAAGGCACTTTAATGGCTTGATAAGTAAAGAGCGAGAGAGAGAAGGTGGCACACTACAACAAATACAATATCAGCAATCTTAACTGTTATAATGAAGCTCAAAGCGTAGAACCACATCATACACCATTAAGTATCACCTCTCACCACTCCCCAAAATACACCAGCGCATGGCCAACATGCTTAAAATAAGGCTGATAAAAACAATCTGACCTTTCTGCTCTTGAAACTGACATTAAGGCCTAGACAACAACACCGTTTGTGGTTCAGTGTGACACTACAGGGCTCTGACTGTCATGGTGACCTTTGGTCCCGACCCTCGCCTCTGTCAAAACATGCCCTGTAGATTTAGCTAGTGATAACATGGCAACCAAAACATTAAATTCCACAAAGCTGTGCTTACGAGATCTCGTATTAAAATCCTTGCCATTATAATCAAAACAAATGATGTTCGTCTTTAGGTTCTTCAGACAGCCTTTTCCTATTTATGTATAAACATCTGTTAGTCATAGAAATTTTAAATATAACGATGGACCTATAAAAGAAATGAAAGCCTTTGAAAATTATCAAAGACCATTTGCCAAGTCTTTTGTTCCAGTGTTGCTACATTATCATTTGAAAGGGAAGATGTGACGGTTAACAGATAAAGTGGATTTTGTTCATTCCTACCTCATACACAGTGTGACTGAAATACCTGCAGGCATCCTGTTCTGTGTTAAAGGTACTTATTGTACTTTCTCCCCAACTTGTCTGCACGGATACAAGGAAAAACACCTTGCCATGTCTATGAACAAATAAATAAATAAATAAATAAAACAGAAGTATTTGGCGAAAAGGAAAAATATTTTAGACACTGTCATATGACAACAAAATGGCTTCTTGAATGTTGGTTGACTTAATAAGACTTAATTGTTTAAATATTCAGTATTACATCAAGAATACAAAAATAATTTGATATTTAATATCAAGTTTAATTTTCCTTAAATATTTCATTCTTTCTTTTCTTCATTACAATATTACAAAATATTAATTTTAAATTCAGAAACTGAAAACAGATCACAGAAATGGTAGTCATCTCCTGACAGTTTTTTCTCTTTTTTTCAGTTCTGTATGAATTGCATCTTTTATGTTTTTATGTGTTTTGAGAAAAATTATACATCCATTGTGCCAAAGTGCCATATAACCCATACATAATCTTCTATACTCAAAAAATACCATAAAGCAAAAAAAAAATAAAAATGCACCATGTGCTCCACACTGCCCTCATGGGACAGCAGAATGATTTGATAATTGTACAAATCTCCAATCAATACAGGGCAAGCACTTGTAAACAAAAGGGCTGAGGGCAGGGCACAGATTCTGCCCAGCATTTCCATCTAAATGAGGGCTCAGGCATGATATTTACATGCAGGTCATTGTGCTCCGGGTAGAATAAACACCAGAGCTCTACTCCTCCATAGCCAGGATGCAAAACAAGTGGAATTTTTCAGTGGAAAATAACTTATGAAAAAAAAAAAGTTCACATATCACTCATGTAATCTACAATTATCTGTGCAGTTGTTTTACGTGAGATAAAGCTTTTGCCCTGAACCTGCCTTAACAGATGGCCTTTACACACTCCAAAACCAATGTAAACACATGCGCCGACAACAGGACATTCACAGCGTATATCGCATTTAATTCAGTGTGAATATCAACACCATAAACAATCCAATGGCATACAATAAACTGAGAAGAGGACATTAAATTCGTATATTGTATTTAATTCAGTGCAAATATGAGATAAGTTCAGTGCTAAGATAAAGTTTATTACTATGACCACACCGCCTTCTTGACCATCTTTGACACGTTTGTCTCCAATTGGGCCATTCACTTCAAAAATGAAACAGAAGCGTCTCCATCTGAAGACAAACAGGAGGAAATGAAGCATAACATGCACACTTCATTAGCGATTCTATCCCATCCATTATCTCCTGCTCATCTCCAAGAGATCTTCTCCACGGACAGAGTCCATTAGTGCTCTATCCTGTAACTTTATATACAGCTTGAGCTCTGGGCAGGGGCTGTTAAGGTAACCTGCAGCTATAACCATTCAATTGCTGTGGGCACCCTAGACAAACAATAAGGCATTTGTGTTGTTATTTCCATTTACGTTAGAGAGTTTGAGTCTCTGTACAGTGTCACATACAAGAGCTGTCATTTTCAATCATCTTCACATGCCACAAATGTCAGATCTTGTCAATTAAAGTGTGCCTATATTCACATGCTGAAAAGCATACTTTGACTTGTCTTAGACACTGCAAATCACATGCATAAATGACACAAATCAAAAACATTAGCATGTTCTGTGCACTTTTGCGAGGCAAAATCTGAGAGCCAAGCAAATATCTAAAGTTGGCTAATAACAATAACACTATTTAAATAAACAAAAGCATAGTTATTAGAAGCAACCGCAACAAATGAATCCAAAAACGTGCTAAGCTAGAAATGGGCAAATAGATTGTTGTCATGGAGAAAGAACACAGTAGGAAGACTGAATCCACCCACCTCCATGCATGTACACATGCTCATACACAATGTAAACAATCAGGCTTCTTGTCTGCTTCACTCAGACGGATGGTCGACCAGAATTATGATCCTGTAGCAATTATGCAGGAGACATATTGGTGGCACAAGGGGGTAAAGAGAACGGTGTTGTGTGCACGCAAGTATAGAGGTGGAAGAGAGATGCAATGGGCCAGAGAGTGTGAAATGGACTATCCCTGCTCTATACTCCTGTTTCAGCCATTCTAAACAGGCTCAGGTTCCCTCACCATTTCCCTAAAGCTGTGGACTCTAAAAGACAGATGTCACTTCTGTGGGGGGCAACCAAGTTAGACTGGCCAAGCGTGTGCAGCTGCCCCACAAAGACAGGTTTAAAAGAGTCACAATAAAATGACTCCAGCCATTGATTGAAATGACCCGAATGTCCCAACAGCTACATGATTTATTAGGCAAACATTTAGTTGCACAGTGCAGCACTAAGTAGAGTTAGATGGATAAAAGTTTTAATTTTTTAACCAATATTTACACCTTTCCTTTTTTAAATTGGGACCACTAATAAAGAATAACACCCAATAACGCCCTTTAAAAATAACAAATGTCTTGAAAGTCATTTGTTAACATTTGTTAAAGGCAGGTATTAGAAATACCAATAAATAAAAAATAATAAATAGGCAGACACATTTAGAATGCAAATGTATGCATACATTTCAATTACTTACCCTGTATATTTTCACACATAATAACAACAACAACTAGCCTATAATTTATTATAATTGTTATAATTACTACTATTACCTGTTGGTGAAAAAAGATATTGGTTAATCTCTGCTTAAAAAAAGGCTGCATACAAGCAACCATCAAAAAGCAAAGATAAACAATCAATAACTTTTTGAAGAATGCTCCATAACATGATCTTGAGTTTACTGCTGAGGTGTGTGAGGAGAATGAAAGAGGAGGATTGCATTTCCAAGCACCTGGACACACAGAAACACAAATCTAATGTGTCCCAAAGCCAAAGTAGAAGGGCTTATGCATTTTTAAACTTAATGCCTTACCAGGCATTTTCATCAAACCAAAAGAAATGTCTATGGGTTGGCCAAATAGGATGTCCCAGATAGATACAGGTTTATCTACAGCTCTTCAAATAGCCAGAAAGTTTCCTTAAACCATCTATTTATTCTATGTAGGAAATTATCATAATGACTATATTAAGTTTGTGGCAACACTCCAGTATTTACAACCTTTCTAAAGATAGTAGAATAAGGTTAGTTACAGAAGGGATTTGACCCTATCCTATCTACCTTACTATTGCTTCAACCAGCTGCAACGTAACCTCGTTTACTGTAATCGATAGGAGAGGTGCTCAAATGGATCTTTAAGGATAAAGAACAACAACAAAAAAAAAACAGTACAGCTCAATTCAGTCGCAACATCTAAATGGCAAATCTTTGTAAACAAAACGGAGTGATAATCAAGCTGCCAAGTTCAAGGCTGCTGCGAGCGCCGAAGCTTAAAATAAATCCTGTGTGTAGTTGAGACACGGGCATTCATGACATTAAGCTTCTTCAGGTCTCAAAGCAAGCAAATGCACAAGCACATCTTATGGTTTTACTGTAACATCTTGAGTCTGAGAGAGTCGTGTAGACTAGAGACTCCACACCAAGTGTCGGTTGACGGCAAGCTTTGTGCATGTTTTCTTTAGGACTGATTTCTAAATCATCATTACAGGTTATATTGACCATAACAATGCTAAAAATGTTGCTAGATCACATGCTGACCCGGCTAACCTTGTTCTCTGTGTACATGTGTATATAATATCAGGCTGCTTTTGCACTGCAATTTGCATATTGAGATTAATACAGCATTTATCTGTCAGTCAAGTCACCTCACTACGATTAGAAACAGTACAATATGTCTATTAACGAGGCCTTAAGCTTGGGACTAAAAAAAATATACACAAATAGCGTGTCTGCATCCATGCAAACTACTATTAAAATTAGAAAGCACTGGAATGGTTATATTCCATTTCATTTCATTACATAAACAGTGTCTCGTTTAGCACAAGCATAGAGAGCTAGCAAAGCCGGGCTAATAATGGCTACATGGACCAAATCTCAGTGTTTAAAAGAATTAAAAAACACATTTTGACTTGTTACGAATCATAGCAGGAATCGTAACGTGTTAGCAGAAAAGTTGGTCACATACGATGTGTTTTGATGAGTAACACTGTAAAAGTGTTGATAGCATGGTCGGCTAGCCGCTTTTAAGCTAATTTAGCTAGCCCGCTAAGCCTAATAAAATCAACAACAGAGCCATTATCATCGAATGAGAGATTTAAACACTGCACTTACCTCTAGAAAAATATCCTTCTGCTGCCAAACGGAACAATAAAAAAAAAATAATCCACTATACGTATGTCCGCGTTAGGTTATATATCTGTTAATCGTTTGGATGTTTGTGTTTCCACATTCGCTAAAGGAGACGCTGCTGTCGCCCGGCAGTCTCGGTGTCGCGCACTGACTGAAGCTGTTGAAATATATTTTTCACGGGAGCGCCGCTAGAAGGCTACGTGAACGCGCTAGTCACACGAACGCGGGAAGGAGAACAACTTTGGGTCAACAACAAACTAGTGAAGGGAAGACCGTCTTGTTTCCACGAATCGGTTCTTTTGAACAGTTCAGAAAACTGTTTCAGCGCTTCTTTAAGCAGCACGTGTTCCCTGACATCCCATGTGTAGTGTAAAATGTTCGTATGTATAACCATATGTAACTGTTATACATACTGTAGTTATTAATTATATATTTTTTATTTTGTTATTATTAAAGTATGATTGTTCTGTTGTGGCGGCCACGATTCCGTTCATAAAGATAACGTCATATAATGTAAATGAGCATAAAGATAACGTCATATAAGCAAATGTAAATTATATTACGTTATATTTATGAGCGGAATCGTTTAAACAATAATCTTTTCAGAAGAGATGCACATGAAACTTAGTATTGTTTAATGTGCATCTCTGGTGAAAAGTTACATCTGTTTCGTATTGTATGTTAATAAAACAATCACCAATAAACTCATAAACATATTAAATGCACATTAACATTTCTGTTATTCGACGTTTAAATAAATTTATTAGCCCCATCAACCAGTTCTTTGGTTTGAATGATTTTACTATTCCACTGATCGAATCTCACTAATTATGAGTCGGACTCGTTCAAAGGATGGTTCCCTATAGACCTTAATCAGGTTAGACGCCATATTGAAATTAAAGCGGATGAAAACGAGGTTGTGAGGGATAGCCTATACAATGGCATAAATGTCCTAGATCATGTAGCTAATTATCACAACTCGCAACTTTCAAAACTCTAAGTTTTGTGTAGTGAAAACAACAGTACAGTCCATTAAATGCACTGCTTCCATCCCTGACAGCCTCGTTTTCATTGCTGTCAAAAATTAAATAAAGCGCTACCCTGACTAAGGTCTATTAGTTAAGCTGTCAACAGGAATGTTGTAAATTGGACATGTACGAAAGATCCAATCTGACCGACTTGTGTCTGTTTATTTGCTGTTGCTCTTGAACGAAAAGTTCCTGTCAGGTCTGTAAATTGGTTATTTAAAAAGATCCTATTCAAAAGTGAACATCAACAAAATAGTTCACTACTTGAGAAGATTTTGTACAATGAACTGTATAGGATTTCAATGGATTACATAAAGGTAACAAAAAGACCACATGAGCACTTGTGTAATAAAGGTGTGTCAGTGATTTAAAGGGATATTCCACCCAAAAATGATTTTTTTTTTCATTACTCACTTACCCCCATGTCGTTCCAAATCTGTAAAAGCTTCATTCGTCTTCGGAACACAACTTAAGATATTTTGGATGAAAACTGGAAGGCTTGAGACTGTCCCATTGACTGCCAGGTAAATTACACTGTCAAGGTCCAGAAAAGTATGAAAAGCATCGTCAGAATAGTCCTTCTGCCATCAGTGATTCAACCATAACGTTATGAAGTGACGATAATAATTTTTGTATGCAAAAAAAAATATAAATAACGACTTTATTCAACAATAAAATGTATCCTTGTGTCGCAGCTGTCACAGAATAGCGTACGCAGTTTGCGTTCAGCGGATATTCTCCAAAATGGCGCTACAGTGATGCGGAGAGACACAGAGGAGACGAATTGTTGAATAAAGTCATTTTTTGGGGGGTTTTCTTCACGTACAAAAAGTATTCTCGCTGCTTCATAACATTACAGTTGAACCACTGATGGCAGATGGACTATTCTGGCGATGATTTTCATAGTTTTCTGGACCTTGACACTGTTATTTACTTGGCAGTTAATGGGACAGTCACAAGCCTCCCGGTTTTCATCCAAAATATCTTAAATTGTGTTTTGAAGACGAAAAAAGCTTTTACGGGTTTGGTGGGGGGGGGGGGGGGTAAGTGATTAATGACAAAATTTTCATTTTGGGGTGGAGTAACCCTTTAAATAGTCTGTGACGTACTTTAATTGAACAAATCCTTTTCCCAAGCCAGTCTATTTTTTACTGTCTGTCTATTTAAAAGTGTTTTAATTATTTATTGATGGAGGACTCCTGAGAGTTCCCTGTCTAGAATTAAGAGATATACTTTTACCTGTCATTGGGTACTACTGCTAGGTGTCCTATTGTATTACCGATGACCACCAGAAAGTGTTCTATGTGTCAGTTCTCATGAACAGAGTGGTTTAGTGCAATTAAATCGCAGTCAATCCCAAAGCATGTGCTGTTTGTTTTATGAGACATGGAAAAGTGTGCACACCTTTTATACACACTACACAGAATCAATAATATTACAGTGAAGCAGATTTCTTTAATGCAAAACAATAACATTGCAGTGTAATTGGTTGTTGCTGAGTTTTTAGAATAATTTATATTGGGTAAATTAATAACAGCTAAAATATTACAGTATGTTTCAGCAGTCTTCAGTAATTTCAAAGTCATCAGGTTCACATGATCCTTTGTGATACACTACCATTTAAATGTTTGGGGTAAGTTTAAAGAATAATAATAATAAATCAATTAATGACAGTTAAGACATTTATAATGATAGAAGTAATGGCTGCTGGAAATTCAGCCATCGCTGGAGCCATTGCAATTGGAGACTTCTTAAAAAACAACAACAACAACAACAAAAAACAAAAGTAGTTTATCTGAATTCACCATTTATTACTATGGCAGGGCTTTAAATAAACATATTCATTCAATATCTCATATTTTAAATGTTTGCATGCAGTTGGTTCCATATTTGTGATCCATAGTAGGAAAACATCACATATTATTCATACCCCTGTCAGACATTACCAGAGCCACATTAGCAGTCATCAGTAATGGGCAACCACTGTATTTTCCTAAATTGTGTGAAACAGGTGTTGAAAGTAGGTGAGTGTATAATGTGCTGGTCATATCACGGCAATGGAAAAGAACACGCCTGTCTGTCAGCAGAGCCAAAACGTACTACTAATACAAAAGTGCTATCATTGTCCATAACTGCAGACAAGACACACCTCTAGAAATGTGTCAATAAAGATGAAACATCACCTAGCCACACCTGTAGTTGTATATTAACAATGACTAATTATGAGTCATTTGTTAGTGATACATGACAAACATATTTTAGCAGGCTTAGATTAGCCACTATCTAAATAACTGACGGTAAAACGGGACAGTAGCACTCTTACTGTAAATTAGCCCTGTGCTCTTTTAAGCTTCCAAATTGCCAACTCAGCCCCTGGGAGGAAATGACATCATTGTTTACAGCTCTACAGCAGATGGAGGAATGAGAGTGGCCCCTCCTTTAGCCACGGGAGCAACCAGTGTGCCACACTGATGATTCAAAACAGCATTGAGTAACAGTCTATTTTGCTCTCTCCCTTAGCGCAGCCGAGTGTGTTAAGATCCCAGAGTACTGCTCTCACTACATCACTGCTTGAAACTGCCTTGTCAGCAAACTCCTGAATTTAGCCATTCCTTCTTCATATTATATAGAAGTCATTGCATTTATTTGTGTGTGACATACTGTATTAAGTGGAGTTACTCTAGAACAGGGGGCATCAAAATTTCTGGAAACCCAAATATGATAATAACCATAACAAGGGACCATTTTCCTAAAATATGAAGCCATATATAAAGAAAAAAAAGATATATAAAGAAAAAAAGATACTATAAGAAATAAAATAAATAACTGACTTTTACCTTATACCTTTTACATTAGTCATAGCACTGACATAATAAATGATGCATGGAAGTATGGAAAATATACTTGTAAAATAATAACTAAACTAAAGGGCTATCAATAGAATTGAATAATCGTAATCATGACTAATGTCATGATTTTCAACCAGCTTTAGAAAGCAAATTTTCTAAAAGTTACCTTTTTGATTATTAATAAAATTGCCAGGAAAAATGCAAAGAGCTTGAGTATATGCAATTGAGTGAGAGCTATTTAGCTCAAGATTCTCCATAGAGCTTAATTTTCTTATTTTCTGTGCTAGAAAATGTTTACAATGGATCTCAGATGAAGCGCCCTCTGTTAAGCTGTGGCATTTTTTGAATACGTGTCACTGTATTACCTGACTTGTATGTTACATGATAAGGGTGGTTTACTTCATAAAATTTGGAAACCTGGCAGCCATATTGCTCCAGAATGCCCACCACACACTAGCTTATTGGTGGAGAGGATACAGAGTGATGAAGCCAATCAGTTTATGGGGATGATTAGGAGGCCAATGGACAAATTTGGCCAGGATGCCGGGGTTACACCCCAACTCTTTTTCGAAGGACATCCTGGGATTCTTAATGAACACAGAGAGTCAGGACCTCGGTTTTAACTTCTCATTCGAAAGACTGTTTTTTGTCAGTATAGAGTCCCCGTCACTACACTGGGGTGTTAGGACCCACACAGACCACAGGGTGAGCACCCCCTGCTGGTCTCACTAACACCTCTTCCATGCAGCAGCAACCTATCCCATCCAGGTACTGACCAGGCTCAACCCTGCTTAGCATCAGTGGGCAACCAGTCTCGGGCTGCAGGGTGGTATGGCTGCTATTACATATACTAAATTATAACATATATTGATGGTGACATTGCTTTCATCCTAACAAGAGGATTAATCTAGGGATGCTTCTGGATGTCCAGGCTGATTATAAGCTGCATTATAAGTATTATTTTTTGTCTGTATATCATTATTATTATCATTTTTTTCCTGACTTATGTATATATAAACACAAATGGAAATCTAATGTGCTAAAATGTTTTTTTTTCAACATTTGATCTTGCACTCTTTTTATTAGCAAATTTTGGATACAGTCCATGACCACAAACTATCCAGACTATGATGTTTTCCTCTGGAACTAATAATATCCACATTCTCCAACTCACTTCAACCTCTCTGCTAATGATAATCTGTGTTAGCAACGCCTCTAATTCAAAGTCTATCAGAACCAAATGTTTTCATGCATACTTGTACAACTTATGAATGACTTGCTGATCTCTTCTGATCTTCTGTTCAGTCAATCTTGATTCCTTTATATGCAATAAAGATGCTTATATTGGCATGTTTATGGTTTAAGATTAAAGGCTATATGGCTTCCTCACTGGTAATCCCAGCAGATATTAGTGTTCCCATCGCTGCTGGTTGAGTTTAAACCAATGGGTACAGGACTGTGGGGGAAGGCTGGTAGGGATTAATTTGACAAGTTATGTAAGCATGCCAACCAACTAAAAGGAGAGAGAAAGTAGGAGATGAAAGGAGTTGGTGGTAGGTTTAAGGACGCAGGCAACTGGGGAGGAGAAATTCAGAGTCCCTAGAATGCTGGGCTTTTCTGGAATGTTGATGGTATTTGAACCACCCGCCCATGACAGAACAAAGAAAGTTTTTTCTCACTGTGTTCAACAGAAAAAGGGACAGAGTGGGAACAGATGGGAAACAGAACTGTTTAGGTCTGGGAAGTGCTGTCAAGACTTCCCCAATCGATCCCCTATTTTCTTCAAAACACTTTTTCACTCATGACTAAACAGTGGCTAATGTATGTATGCTTAAAGCTGATTACAAACATAAAAAGAGGCCAAATGAACAAAGGGATCATATTAAAAGATTAAAAACTCAGTGTTCTTAAACAGTGAGAGCTCACACCATATGCATTCTGTCTTAAACATTTTCTATTATGCTTTCACAAAAGTCAAGACTTGTTTGTTCCCCCAAACATTGCAACAGCATTCTATTGACCAGTCAAATTCTGCTAAAGGCGTGCAGGATTTGCATAATGGGGTAGGTTTCCGTTTGCTCATCTTACACAACTTTAGAGAACCTGAGCTGTGTGAGATTACAAAGGAAGCACAGGGACACCCCTACTGT
This sequence comes from Cyprinus carpio, assembly GCF_018340385.1. Classification (NCBI taxonomy): domain Eukaryota; kingdom Metazoa; phylum Chordata; class Actinopteri; order Cypriniformes; family Cyprinidae; genus Cyprinus; species Cyprinus carpio. The sequence continues at coordinate 20,267,951 of NC_056589.1, forward strand.
AATGCTGCCAAAAACTAGTTTCCTAAGGCTCTTTGCTGTCATATATCTGTTTTGAAAGTTATCCATACATCCATCCAAAACCCTATTTGGAGTATATTCAAAGATATTGGTTCAAGAAAGCTGAACATTATATATTGATATTGCAGAGAGAGAGAGAGAGAGAGAGAAGAAAAAAAAACCTTTGCAAAAGCGTAACATACTCTTACATCAACATACATGAGTAGAAAGGATTGACTACTAGTGCATTTGTATGAGCTTAGTTTTAAAACTGCGACGTCGCCCCCTACCGTCAGCTCAATTCAATACCATTCATTTTGAACTATGAGTGAGTGAGTGACCTGTGGCCAAGTATGGTGTACCATATTCATAACTTGTGCTCTGCATTTTACCCATCCAAGTGCACACACACATGGTGCAGTGGGCAGCCAATTTTGCAGCGCTGCCCAGGGAGGAATTGGGGGTTCGGTGCCTTGCACAAGGGCAACTCAGTCCTGGTTATTGAAGGTTGAAGAGAGCGCTGTTCATTTACTCCCCCCACCTACAATTCCTGCCCATACTGAGACTCAAACCTGCGACCTTGGATCATAAGTCTGACTCTCTAGGCCAGGGATGGGCAACTTCAGTCCTGGAGGTCCACTGTCCTGCAGAGTTTAGCTCCAACCCTAATCAAACACAACTATTTGTAGCTTTCTAGTTATATTGAAGATATTGCTCAGCTTGTTCAGGTGTGTTTGATTAAGATTGGAGGATTTTTAGATATTTGTACTAGAAAAGCAGACAAAAACACAGAGGAAGATATTTATTTTAAGCAATGTCTGCAACATTTAATGCCAGGACTTAATGAATTTAAGACTTTCTGCTCTGATTAAAGACCTTTTTAGGTCTTAGTGAAAAGGTGAATTAAGATTTTTTTAAGACCTTTTCATGACCTGCAGAAACCATTTTTCATGTTAACTGTTTGATTGTTAGTACGAGACCAAAAAATAAGCATAGACCACATAATTCCTGATAAACACGTAATAGGCCTTTATTAACACTGCCGTCCAGAAAAAGAAAAAGGTTTTCAGCAGCCATACTGTGAGATACCCACAGTGCCTGCAGAGTCTGTGACACTTCTGTGGGTTTAACGCCTATGCAGTTTCATTCCCAAAATTGAATACCAATTCACAAAGTCCAACGCTGCACATATTTCAGAGGCAGGAAAAAGCTGATGAAGTAACAATAACAGTGAAAATGCATTTTAGTGACAATAAGATGCTCTAACATAACCATTTTTCAACTGTGCATTGCATTTTGTTTATGTTCTGTCTTCCATTACATAATGAGGTTGCTAAGGGCTAGCAATCCCACAGTGCCCTCCGATGGTCATAACTGGGACAAAGGTTTACGTCAATGACTGATTTGGTTTCCTGTTTGATATTAAAAGAGATGACTTGCACAACAGGTACCAGGTCACTGAGTAATCTGGAAACTTTTTAAACCATTTCTCTGTTTCACAGTCTCTTGGGTGATACAGGGGGTCTCCAGGGATTCCTAGAAACAGCATAGCATTTTGTCACCATCACCAAAATTAACGGGAACTAAAATTAGTGAACAGGAAATGAGCAATTTTGTCCTGCAAGCAGATGACACGGCACTTCAGTAGGGCACTTTGAGTGAGTGGAAACTATTACTTATTTGGCTCAATAATGTTAATATTTACAAAAACAGAAATAAGATAAAGCACAATCATATCAAAAGCTGCAAATCAAAACTGTTCTTCAGCAGTAATAAAAGCAAAGCCAGTTCAAAACAACTGTTTAGCTGGAACACCTTTTAGTATAAAGAATTCTGAACGGATAACTTACAGGAAAGCAATATTACTCTTCACTAATATTTACATCAAAATATATGCCATTCGGACTGTACATTCTCGTATATTTAAAGCGCTTAAACAACTTATAACTTAGGTTTTTGTGCTTGCAGTCGATCGGAGGGCCTTGGATATCATAATCTAAATTAGTTGACTGAACAAATAAAAGCTTGAACAAAGTCCCTTGAACAAATAAAATCTCGTAGCAGCTCTTTTCCATCATGATATCCCTTAATAATGAAAAAAGCCCTGTGACCTCCGTGCACAAGAGCGAAAACCACAATTTTATGTGTAAAAATGTGTCAGCCCAGCAAAAGGCCTGACAGGGCATTCAGGTCCCGCATATATGGGTTGTCGCTGAGGATACGGTCAATACGTTGCTTTTGGTCAGGAAAGATGTCGTACAACTTCCTTTTGAGCTCTGTGGTTTCTGAGGGCGACCGTTGTGGAGGTGGAGAAGGGGCCAGTCGAGGAAGGTGCCAGTCTGGATGTCCAGAGTGTGGCCACTGGGAAAGGGAAGAGGGATGTGCTGTGGACTGCGCTGCGGAGGTGTATACTGACGGGGTTGCACGAAGGTCTGTCCTCGGTGGGGCCATTATGGGACTACCTCTGCGAGAGGACAGAAAAGTTTGAGTAACAGACGAGACTAGGAATGTGTGATAACCACTGCTGGGTATTATTTGAAGCAAAAATTTTAGTTTTTGAACTCACCGACGGCCTTTAAATAGAAACTCATCTAGGTGAGGTCCATTCTTTCCAAGTGGGTCATCTGGGATCATAAAGTGATCTTCTACAAAGGTGAACTGTAAGAGTCTGAAAAATCCATACAGTGAGCTCTAAATCTGAGCAAACATTACCTGAGCACAAAACACATCAATGTACACTATCATTCAAATGTGTGATGTCAATACGATTTTTTTATGGCTTTTGAAATAAGTCTCAGCCAGACCCTATTGCCCAAGGCTGCATTTACTTTTATTAATAAACTGAAATAATATGAGTTTAAACGGACTGTTTTCTATTTTAAAATGTAAGTTATACCTGTGGTGGCAAAGCTGAATTTTTAGTAACATTACTCCAGTTATGAGTGTGACATGATATGCTGATTTGTGCTCAAGAAACATTGATTATTATTATCAGTGTTGGACCCAGCTGTCCTGCTTAATATTTTTGTGAAAACCGATATCAGGATTGAGAACATTCAAAAGAACAGCGAGCATTTATTTGAAACTACTAAATAAATAAATAAATAATAATAATAAAAGATTTGTAAAATTGTACGTCTTGACTGTCAGTTTAGATCAGTTTAATATGTCCCTGCTGAATAAAAGTAATAATTTCTTTCTTACTGACACCAAAACTTTGGAATAGTAGTGTATGTTATTAGAAAAAAGCACTGATGGTGTTCTGGACATCTTGCTGTAAAGGTGTTCTTCTTACCTCTCCTGAATAATCCTTCTCCATGCTTCTGACTGGTTCACAAAGTCCCTCAGGTTGTCATTGGTGACGATAACCCCACCTGTCTTTTCAGCCAGATGAAGCAGGAATCTGTGAAGGAGGTCATAGATCAAGCAGGGCTTCAAGAAAAACCTAGGGCATGTATAAAACATTGTGTGGATTTCATCCTCAAAGTTATCAGATTTTCCAATTCTACCCACTTGCTATTCAAAGAACCATAAATGGAGCACACAACATCTGTTTTTATTATGCAGGATTTCATTTGCATATAATTTCCATATTCATATCGGCATCCAGGTAGGAAAACAGATGACACACACTGAAAATGTAAATATATTTTCCGATACAAGAGACAATATGCATATTTTTACATCAACTTTATTTTTTGTAAACTCCGATATGTGCATGGGAAATGGTTTATGCACTTTGATATCCTATCTCTATTTTGTGCGTAGACATCTTCTATATACAAAGAGTACATTTGTGTGAATTCCAGAAACATTATTGAAAATCAGAAAAATTCTAGATGACTTTTTAGCGGCTGGATCTTGTACCTGTCATCATGGGAGGAAATTCTCTGTCCACACACTTCTCTAGATGGAGTGAAAGAAAGGAGTCGCAAGTTTTCCAGTTGGGTCAGAAAGTGTTGTTCTGCAACAATGTATGTAATATGTCACATTTTTGACTAGAAATTTCAAGTATTTTCATATATTTTGCTGGTCTAATGACAGAAGGAAACTGAACTCCTACCAGTGATGTTGGGGTCTTTTTTCTGTCTCCATTGAGGGACAAAGACAGTGATTTCACGGTGCCCTCTGCGCCAAAAGGCCTCTACAGCGATGGCGATCCCACGACAAGAAAAGATACGATGGAGTCCATGTCTAGTCAGAGCAAACAGGGAAGTGAAAGGTCATAACCAGTTTGGAACAGCATGCTTTCAAACTACTCATCACAATTTTAGCAGTATCTAGACATACATTGTGCACTGAGTTAACATTTTCTGTGTACATGGAATGGTTTGGAGGACCTACTGCTTTTGTCAAAATGTAGTGCATTGAGTGGGATACTGTAGCCCACAATGCAACACAGTTTCCACTTTACTTTCCACTTATGGATGTGCATCCATAAATAAATCATGTTGTGAGGTCATTTGAAAAGAGTGTAACTGCTGTTTTTTAAACATTTATCACTGCATTCTGTATCCAGAATTTTAAATTACTAGGGAGTATACAATATATTCCCTTATGCACTAAAAGGTATAAGAGGTGTAGTTCATTTACATTCAAACATGCTAAATTCATCTAGAGGGTTGATTAAATACCCAGAGACAAAAGTTCCCTCCTGAATATCAATTTGCTTGATCAGGAAACAGCTCTGCGTTTAATTTCACAATGTATCTACCACTGATAGAGAGATAAGTATATATGTAAATGCATTTGAGAACAGTGCTAGAAAATGTACTTCCTTTTACCTCGCCAAGTCTTGATTAGACACAACTGACGCACAACAGTGCAAAAATAGATGCACATCTCCATCCATTCAAAACACTCAGCCAAAATGACACACGCATACAGATGTGCAACCGTCTACAAACACCCCCCCCAGTCCACACACAGACACACAAACTGAACCGCAGGGGGTCACAGGGAAGTTCCCTCTACGAGAGAAAGTTATTTTTAATAGGAAGTGTTACAAAATCAACGACTGCTGACGTAAAGAGTCAGATAAGTTTCCCAGTTTGGAAATGTAAATTGCTAAATATGCAAAAAAAAAAAAAAAAAAAAAAAAAATCACACAAAAAAACAAAACTTTGAATTCTCACTTGTATTTCTGACAAAAAACACCAAATAAAAAACCCATGTGGTTCACCTCTAACTCATCCATATGAAGATCTTATCGAGTGACTGTAGACTCTGACCTTTTTATGTACACTGACAGGTCAGGTAAGACTTCAAGAATTGAGCCTTTTTCCAAAATGACTGTCAATACAGACTAGAGATTTTTTTACATTTTAAATACTACAGATTTTTAAACTAGGCGAGGCGCCGTTTCTTTTTAGTGTAGATAGGAGTGAGGAACCTTTCCTTTAAAAACAATCATACTACCTGAGAAAACTTTGAAATGAGAAATGAAACAGTACCAAATCCGGGATACGTGCCAGGCCAAAGCAACATCATTACAGCAGGAACAAGAACTGTATATACACAGCACCAGTTTCAGTCCACGACCTATGACCTCTCCTTTGCAGTGACTTTCATCTTCAACTGCAAGATATTGAGATCCTTCCTATCTGCTGTGGCAGTGGTTCTTGGTAACTGCATATTTGGGCTGCTATGGCAACAAGATTTCACCTGAGGATTCAGATCTCAAATATCATGCAAGCATACAAATCAGCCATGAGAAACCCTGTGTGAGCTGCTGCCTTTAGGACTGGCTGAACATGTGATAGACTGACTGTTCAGTGCTCTGCATGGATAATATGGTATAATTAGTCGAGGTATAAGCGTTCTACAGCAGTCCATAGCTTTCTAAATTACTTTGCTTCCACGAGTAGCTAAGGACAACCTTCACATTACACGTTGCCCTTTTGTTTCTTGCTATAATTTGAATGGGAACATTTCTTAAAAACTCAAGAATACACTATGTTTCAGATCTTTCTAGTATATGCCTACGTGTTTTGTTGAGGTAAAGGTCTTATGCTACTGAAAAAATCCCACCTGATATACTAGGGCTCCACCATTATGACAAAAATCATAATTGTCGATTATTCCCTTGAAATTGTAATTGCGAACATTAATTACGATTATCACAATATTCATTGAATGATGTTTATACCACTGTTTGATGCAACTGCATGCCATATTTTTATATGAAAATAAATAAGCTGAAAACACTCTAACTGAAAAACTTTTAGTTCGGTTCTACAGTATTAAGCCTCAGATGTCAAATATACATCGAATTTGTTTATTTTTTAGTTCTTTTATAAATTATTAATATTAATATGGTTATAATGTTATACTAAAACAATGGAAAACCATTAAGATAACATGAGAAAGAAATGTCTTAACAGGGCTCTAGGCTAACTTTTTGCACTGGTTGCACTGGTGCGCCTAACTTCTTTTCTTAGGTGCACCAGCACAAAAGTTAGGTGCACCCAAATTTTCGACCACATCACATTTAACACCGCAGTTTAAAAGTTAACTTTTTTTTTTTTAAATCGTGGTCCATATAGGCAATATTGACTTGTAAATGATTAACTAACAATCTGGTCAACATAAAGTTCTTTATTTGAAGCACAATTCTAAAAGAAAGGTGCTTAAAGTGCTTCACTGAGCTGAAATTGAAACTTAAAACATCTCTCAAGATAAATGAAAATAAAAAGATAATCTAAATTTAGTGTTTTAAGGGCTTCAAACTGAACATCTCAAGGCTCAATGTCTTATGGACTATACTCCATTGCAGTCACATGCCCCTCGGATGGCAAACTCCTGTAGTTTGGTCTTCTTGTCTTTGGCTAAACCAGCTGGCCAGACTCTCTCTAGCAGCAAAATCTTCCAGACTTGGCCCCTCTACACTGATTCTTATCAGATCTTCCACTGTGTCTGAATGAAGGGATGCTCTAGTGTCTGATTTGAAGAGCTAAACAGCTTATACTACTATTTCAGATATTAAAATAGTTCAGTTTTGTCCGTAATAGCAAAGTGATTATATTTCGTTTCTTCTTTTTATTAAGTTTATTTAGAAAAAAAACTTTAGGAGCATTTTTTGTTTGTTAAATATAAGTTTTAGTTTTTTTAAAAGTAACGACCAAGCGGCCAGCCATAGACATTGAGCCTATGTTTGCTCAATTTAGCCCTCTCAAATCATCATGACTCGCCTAAAATAAAATCTATAGATTTAAAACAGTTCAAGCATATAATAATGTTTAAACGTTAGACCCAGATAAATGTGCACTATATCCAATAGTTTGTGCGTCGACGCTTGAGGACATGGAGACGCCAACGTGATCACGTGCATTTTTTTCATTGGATACGCTGTCATTTTTGCACATAAAGGTAAGAGTAATACATCATTTATAACTGCAAATGGTCTTTTATTTGTGTGCACTCACAATATCAACAAAAAGTTGTGCTTTAATAAAATAAAACAAACACAATACGCTTTCTGCGTCTCGTCTTTAACAGGAGTACAAAAACGAACCGAAACTCAGTGAAAACATGCCTCACAGACATGATAAATATATCTTTAGAAAGCTTTAAATGATTACTTAATGAAATACAACAAATTGAAAACAAAAACTCTTTCATTATAATCATAATCCATAAAGATGCACTTCTCTCTAAAGGAGCGTCTGAGGAAATGGCGAGTCAGTATCAGCAACTTCATCCTTGCGACACAGACTCAGAAAACACTAGTTTATTAGTAAATAATTCAAATATCTTCTTACTATTTCCCCCAGTCACATTTATGGTAATTACTTTTGCCGGTGCTTTGCGTCAAGCTTGAGCCTATTGCAGTCGCGGTAGCACGGTCTCGTGTTGTTTCCACCAGCGCGGCAATTTTATTTTCATCACTAATTGATGGATGTCTAAAATATAAAAGTAAGGAGAAGTCTAAAACAGGCGGGATGCCCGGCCTGCATCTGAACTATGACGTGAAAATTATCCCGAAACCCGGCTCGAGGGGTGTAAAAAAAGTCGGGGTGCGTCGGGCTCGGGCTGAAATGCAGGGCTCTAGTGTGTGTTGTTGAACCACAGGGAGACTTTTTTTTTCCCTCGAACGGCTGGTCGCACCGGTGCAACCTCTGAATTTTTTTTGTCGCACCATTGAGAAATTAGGTCGCATGTGCGACCAAATTGGTGGCACTCTAAGCATGCAGAATAACATAAGTGGAATTTGAACAATTACGTAATTGTGGCATCCATAATTGTAATCGCGATTAGAAATTCGATTAATTGTGCAACCCTTTGATATACCTTTCTATCCTCTGACTTCACTAGTAGGGTCTAAAAAGATTTCCTTTTCTTCACCCCGTATAACACCTCAGTTTCCATTTTAGTACTTCTAAGAAGCGCAGTCACCTCCAGTAAGCCACCTAAAGGGCCAAACAGGGGGGTGACAAAGGGAGAGACCCACAGAGAGGTTGCCTTTTACATGGGAGGAAGGGAGGGAGGGAGGGAGTGTGGGTGAGAAAGACAGATACTGCTCCGCAGAAAGGAAAAAGGACACTTACAAACACTTACATACTAGAGTTCATTAACACACACAGAGCTTACTGGAAGTGACTTACTTTAACCTTTATGGGCACTTACACACTCAACAAACTCAAACGTTTTCACACTCCCTCAAACTGTCTCCGAAAAAAAAGCATCAGTAACACCTGTCCTTTACAATGGTTCCATAATATAAGAATTATTCAAATGCTGAACTCGAAAAACTAAATGCAACATTTAAAGTTAAGGTCATTTAAAGGAGAAGTTCTGAAGAATGTTCATTTTCAAACAAGTGACAAGGATCTGTCAAGTCCCTGCAATAAGAAATTGCAGAAATAATGCAGAAATTTCAGTCTGTTCTTCACACAAAACTTTTGTGCTTTCAAACGATTTTCCATAGTCTACATTTATGGTGAGTTATTTTTGGGAGTTTTACAGTAACTTCTAAATCTTTTCAAGTGCTGGAATCGAGAAAGCTGGGTCGCTGATACCAAATATAGTAATGCCAATATATATATAATGAATAGGGGTGTGATGAGACACTTATCCCACAAGATGAGACGAGACTGGGTTCACGAGAACGAGACAAGATTTTAAACTTTTTTTTAAATAAATCCTCAATGATGAAATATATAGGGAAAATTTGTCTTTTATTTAACTGAAAAACACTAAATGCAAAAAATGTAGGTGCATTTTGAACTCAAATTGTACTTTACGAAAAAATCTACTTTAATAAATTTTATGCAGGTATAAACAACATGTAAACACTGCAAAATGTTTTGCCACAAATTCAACTGACAGGCAAGTAATTGCACAAAATTATAATAGTATACATAAAAATAAATAATAAAAAACACAAATAATATCCCTTTAAAAGTAGCAGTCAGTCAAGTTTATTATTTAGTAAACTGATTTCCACTTTAATAAAAAAAAATTTTTTTTTACATTTAATTTTTCTTAACTCCTTTTTAATAGTATATACATTTTCACATCAATTTATTAAAAGTAAAAAAAAAAAAAAAAAAAAAAAACGTTTAGGGCCCTATGAAATGTTTTATTTTTTTCTCACCATATTATTTATATTTTTTATTGTTACCAAATTCTGTGTTTTAGCATGTCTAACTATTTGAATGCATAACACAACTTAATTTATTCATTTTATTTTTTCTTAAAGTAGCCTTGTGATTTTTCCCCCTCAGAAATTCTGTGTTGTGCATTTACATTTTTCTGGTTATCAAATGAAGGCATAAAACATTAATTTAATAATTTATCATTTAATTATAGAAATTTAAGCAAACTTTTTTTTTTGGCAAACAAAGGGGATTTACAATTAAAATTAAAACATGGAAGAAATGTTGTGTGATTATTCCTTTAAAATAATGTATGTTTCATTTTAGTAGTAGTAATAGTAGTAGTAGTAGTAGTGGTAGGTTTTTTACATTCTATTGTCATTATTTCAATCCGGACTTTTATTTTGACGGGTTGTCGTGAATACCCTTACAGTTCTGTGTATGTGATATGACGCTAGTTTTACTCAACTCAAACGGTAAAATGCTCATGAAGTGACTCTCAGAGCAGTTCTGAAGATGTTGTTCATGTGTTTACGTCCTTATTTAGTGAGACGGCAGACGCTGAAATCACCGCGAGCGTCACGCGTGCTTCAGTGTGTGTGTGTGTGTGTGTGTATGTAAACCTCGCGTCTGCGCGATACATTAACAGAGACAGGCAGAGCATACAGGATTCCTATTTAAATCGACATTTGCGGCTTTATATTTACAGATACTAGTCCATGTCGTGATTTAAGGCCTGATTTAGGTGTAATGACTTACTTTTGGTTAATTCAAAATTTGAGAAATTCCGTAACATTCCGCATTAAACTGTGAATTCTGTTTTTATGACTGGATAAAGACTTAACTACTGCGTAATTTTCCTACTTATCATGCGGCCACTTGCCTGATGTGAACATAATATCTTACATTACATACCACTGGTGAAAGGGCCAGTGTAATATATCTGAAAGGTCTGCACGAGGATATCGTCACCTTCTCGCGAGACCAGTCAGATCTCGTGCCACTTGATCTCGTCACACTCCTAATAATGAAATTAAATGATAGCACAAAGCTGCCATAACAATCTGGAACTGACAAAGTGGGGAGATTTTTGAAGACTTTAAATTTGACCTTTGTGTAAATGGTTATTCTTAGCTTATGTCAAATATATAAAATCAAAAATAATGAGGATAAGTGAAGGCTGGAATGCACTACACAACTAAAATCTGAGCAGACTATAAAACACCAGACATCACACACTTGTTGACTTTGGAAGTGTTTACCAAGAAAAACTGGGGCATCGTTAACTAAATAGTTAAGGATCATGTACTACTTTCAGCAATGTCCTTCAGGTTGCTCTGAACACAGCAAATTAAATTATTAAACATTTCTGGTATTCACAGACTGGATGGAATCATAGTCTAAAGCTAAAAAATGTCTTTGCACACTATACACTAGGTGATTTCTTGTTAAATCTGTCAACTCCAACTGCTCCAAATCTGCCTATGAGTTTCAGCGACTAACCTCAACTTGTCTACGCTGCAAATTGGAGCAAAAATCTCGGCAAAAGGTTTTGCAATGTATTGCAGCCTTAAAAGCACACCAAAACGGAAATTTACTGTTAGAAATATTCTTTCACATTCATGGAAGAAGGAGAACCGTCAGCCCCCCCCCTAAAAAAAAATTATACAATCTGACTGAGACTTACGCCATTGCTACATTGCTGCCATCGATGATGATGTGTCGCAGATCTTGGCAGCCCGGTTCATTTTGTAGAACTAGTCGGTAGGGGGTTCTCAGGGACTGCTGGAAACGAGATATGCCGGTGAGGGGTGCTGGTTTAGAAGTGCTATGTGTCTCTGAGCGAGGTAAAGGTGCCCTTCCAGGGAGCGTCTGGTAAGAGCATCCTGGTCGTGTTTCGGCGCTCCGGAGAGGAGGGCCTTGAGAGGAGCTGCGGAGATGGGTCACACTCTCCATCCGGACTGGAACCATTGTTTGAGAGCTACCACGGGGTAAGTAGTCAAACCGGGACTCTGTCTTAAAATCAAGTGCAGCCATTCGAGGCTTCCTTTCTGTCTCTGAGAAGTCATTATCATCGTCATCAATGATGATCACTTCACACACATCATTCTGTGCACCATTGTTTCTTTTAAGAGTGGCAGAAGCCAGAGGCACACTGCTTGTCTGGTTCTTCTGACCTATGCCATTAGTGCTAGGAGGTCTAATGTTTTCTTTGCACTTGATCTCTGCAAGAGCTCGCATCTGTGCCCGTTCCTTCTCTTTGAGCCTGACGCAGGTAGAGGTGGATGAGGCGTTTGTGCAGGGCAACAGATCAGGAGTGCGAGAAGTGCGCTGTGCTCCCTGGTTCTTCTGAGTCTCTTCCACAATTCGTTCCAGAAGTAAAAATGTGTCTTCTGTCTGCCCCGTCTCACGCACCACCCGCTCCACCACCTCCTGCTGGTAGCCCATGGTTCGGAAGAAGTTAACGAGACAGCGCAAGTTAGTCTCAGGACTCACCACCTCAATTTCATTCATCGATTCACTAGCTGCTAGTGTCCCTTTTGCAGGCGCAACTGTCCGAGTTTGGCTTGGCTCTCGCTCATCCAACTGCTCCTCTTCTCTCCTCTCCAATGAGTATTGTCTCTTAGTGTCCCTCTGCTCGCTTTCAGAGTACCGCCGCTTGTTGCAAGGCCGACCATTCAGACCAGGCATAACATCAGGAGTGGTGGCAGGACCTGAGGTTTTATCCTCAAAAGTGGTGTCCAGGATACGGTTGGAGAGGTCTGTTACAGGTGTGCTAGTCTGGGAGCGGTCCTGCTCAAGGTCTATGATAGCTATAGGCTGTGTGGGGCTCTGGGCCAAGCCCAAAAGTTCCTCTTTGAGGGCACTGGGCAGCAAAAGCAGCTCCATGGCATAATTATCAGCCCGGTCCTCCACAAAAGTCTTAAAAGTGCGCTTTACCAAGGGCTCTCTGTCAGCCGGCAAGCTTCGCTTCTCCCGAAAGAGGAAGACAAACTGTTGAACACGACTTTGAGCCATGACGACAGCCTCCGCACGCCCAATCAACCTCAGACGACCCGGCTCCAGAACTTGGACCTCTGCACTCGTGTCTCTGAGCAGCCGTTCTAAAAAGAGTCCACGAGCACCAGCAAAAATGCAGTGCATGTCTGCCGGGTACCATTCTTCCTTCTGAAGCTCTGGGTCACATAGGCCTTTCACATACTCCTGCAAAACAATCACAGCAGGACTAGATTACAACACATACATTGCGAATGATAGAAAACTTCACTTCTAGAAGGAGCAGAGAGACTTGACAACACAAGCATACCCCTCTAGAATAATTATTCTCAGGAGATAATAATAAAGGAAAAACAAGTCAAACTGGTTTCATTATTTTAAACTAGCATGCACATAAGATTTGCCTTGAGGGACCAAATGACCAAGGCCTACATTATTTTTCTAGGGAGATTCCACATGCCCATTATCATATCAATGAAAGTAGGCTACATATGCAAGTATGACACCGCAACCAAATGTAGACACACAGAACCAACACTAAGTACAAAAGAAAGTATTATATCCTTAAAAACTTATTTTCTGACTATAATTATTAATTCGCTATTAATATGATACTTATTAAATACTTCAAATTATAAAAGTACTTGCGGCTGATCTATGAATCAAAATAAAATTAAAATCTAGATATGATTTAGTGAGATTACCAAATTGCAAAGGCTGTGTTTTGTTTATATAAATATATATTTGGCCTTTCAGAGTGAAGTGCAGCACAACGTTAAGTTACATGCGAACATCTCTCATAATAGTGCTTCAGTTCACAGAAAATGATGCTTCACACAATCTCCAGGTCTTTAGTGTTGCGAGTTTAATGTTTTTATATATATTATATATATATATATATATAACTATACTTATATATATATATATTTATTATATATATAACTATACTTAGAATTTTTTATCAGAATAACCTTATTTGCCCCAAAGGAGCCCTAAATGTACTGTATTTTAAAACAAGCTAGTATGGTTAAAAACAATGGGGATAGATGGCTTCTTTGGAGTTTCTTTAACTTAAAAGACATGCTACTGATATGATTATGTGGCTTTGAGTGAGTGGGTGAGCCTGTGTAAGCAAATAACTACTAGTTCGAAAGAAAGAACAACACGGGAACCCCTTGGGGTGGACCATTTTTGTCACATCTTTGCTGAACTTTTTATTTCTTTGATCTGAGCGAGCAGGTTACGGTAAAAGAAATACTCATATACAGTACCAGTAATAACACCAGGTTAAAAGCCACTACTCTTGAGTAGTAACTAAAACCGAAAGTGAAATACACTGGGGGCCTCCCGTCTTGTCCTGACTAAGCAAACAGATCTGTCAAAGACTCATGAGAAAATTAATGACACAGTTTGGATGAGAAGCAGATACTAGCTCCTATTTATTTTTATTTTTTTTATTCAAACGGGAAGAGATATTCAAAAGTCAGTGAGATGTATAGACAAGAGCTTTTTGCCAGTCAATGTGATTTCATAGAAAATTCCTTGAGACAGTTTTTTGGTTATAATATTTATACATGTGAAAAAGAATTACAAATATTTAAAAAATTTTGACAAAGAGGAAGTGCACGTGGTGGCGAAACACATCCACTTGAGTGGTTTCCGTTTCATGGCTTAACAATAAGGATATTCCAGGTTTACTGGCACTGATGATTATAATTTCCTTATTAGATCTGACTAGAATGGCATGTCAGAACGAGGTGATGACGCCACATGTGTTCAGTGAAAAACCACGTCTTTTGTTGCTGTCTTGGTAACTCATTCTTTCGACACCACATTAACGGGAAAAATCTATGTGAAACTGTACAGTGTTGGAACATCTATAATGTGTTTCTCTCTCCTGAGATATTATGAAATGCACCGAAACATAATCCTTTTACATTGGCTATAATGGAATGGATCTGTGTGGTTTGGCTGAAGTTTTTCCCAAATGACATAATAAAGCAGAATTGTGATGATTTATTCAAGTAATAAGACTTACAACTGCTTAGCTGTACTGAGTATCAGGACAGCTGGGATTTGGCCAATTTGATTCACAGGTGTGAAGCCATTCACAGCCATGCTGGTGCTCAACACAACATTATGATTGTGCGTGTGATGACATCACTTTTCTACATCAGTTCAATAAACTAGGAAATAATTTCAATTAACTTATGTTTCAGACAAAAAAACTGGGCAAATTGTAGCTATTTATCTTCTCGCCCAAAGTAGCCGTATCACCCAGATATGTAAAGACTAAAAGCCGGTCTTGATAAGGCAATGTGAGTGGAGCAGAGTGACAGTTTCAAGTTGTGGAACACAGAAAATAGTATTCGTTTTGCAAATGATTGTTAAATATCATTATGTTTGAAAATTAACTTTAAAAAAAAAGGAAGAAGAAAAAAGATTGATCTACTTAAAATAAAAAGATTGATAAAATATTTTTGTGAGGACAGCGAGACACAAACGAGTCTACAGCATACTACGGACCTTTGTTTTAATGTCAAATAAAGACAAACACGTTGCTGTCAAACACATCAGCCTCCTCCAGCTATACGTAGCAAGTTAAGTTACGTTAAGTTTATCAATTTCTCTTCTGACAGTCAAACAAAAAAACAAGCAGCAACATTGTTTAAGATGAACATTTTCACAATTTACTTTCATTTACCTTCGCTTTTGAAACATCTTCCTTTTTTCCCTTCAGCTGGAGCCAGATCTGCCTGGAAGTCTTACTTCCGTGGGCTCCAGTGTGATCCAAGAGCCCAATAATCGTGAATGTTACTTGGAAAACCTTTTCGACCTTCGGTTTGCTGCATCTGAGCTCTGTCTGCTTGTCCTCATGTACTGTGAACTCGTCTACGGTGAGCGGCTCGGACTGCGTTCTGCTGGCGGACGGGGACTGCCTGCCTCCCGGCGGCTCTGTGCAGGTTACCTCGGTGATTCGCTTCATCCCGAGGAGGGGCCGCGTTGTTGACATTTTATTTCAGCTATATTAATCTAGGTAGATCACAGCGACTTCACTTTCAGAAACACCCCTTGTAAAATGAATCGTTTACCCCCTTCATGTTCGACATCCCACCCTCCAACTCTCGACGTTAGTCAACAGCGCTGTAGTATTATCTGTGTTTCGACGCTACTCCGTTAGCCTGCTAGCCTACAACTCAAGCCGTCGCACCCGGAAAACCCCGCGCACGTCATCAGCAGACGACGACGTTTGTTGTGATGTCATCGCTCTGATTACAGATAAGAGTCTGTTGCACGGGGCAACCACTGTTTGTGCCGAAAACACATACTGCAGTTATTATATAAAAATTATATTGCGATATCATGCTGTTTAGCATGATCATCAGGTGCTGCAATACTAAGAAAACTGTAGTGTATAAAATGTTCCTTTAGAATTTGTTCCTTCTGTGTTTCATTAGTTGTTCTGTGCCTCCCTGCTTTTCCTTGGTGATCATAACAAGTTTTGCATCTGCAGTGTCTTTATCTCATAAAAGACTTGATGGCCCTGTGGCCTCGACAAGAGGAAGGAATGTTTCAGGCCCCTATTCTAATCTCTCTTTATTCCCGGGAAAATCCCTACAGATATTTACATTATACATTACATTTAGTCATTTAGCAGATGCTTTTATCCAAAGCGACTTACAAATGAGGACAATATAAGCAATCAAAATCAACAAAAGTATCAGTTAGCTTAAAGTAGTACACGTAGCAAGGTTTTTATTAATTATATAATAAATAAAAATAAAACAGATAGAATACAAAAAGATTAGAAAGCTAGTGTTAGTTTTTTTTTAAGAAAACAAGCAGCAAATGAAAAGACTGCAAGTCTAAAGGGGACAAGCCTTTTTCAGAGGTAGAGTTGAGTGTCATCAGCATAGCAGTGGTATGAAAAGCTATGTTTCTGGATGACAGAACTTAGTGATCCCATGTAGACAGAGAAGATAAGTGGTCCAAGAACTGAACCCTGAGGCACCCCAGTAGTTAGATGTTGCAACTTGGACACCTCACCTCTCCAAAGATACTTTGAAGGACCCATCTGATAGGTAAGTCTCAAACTACAGGAGTGCGGTTCCTGAGATACCCTTTGCCAATAGGGTAGACAGGAGGATCTGGTGGTGGTTAACTGTGTCAAAAGCAGCAGACAGATCCAGCAAGATAAGTACTGAAGATTTTGAATCTGCTCTGTTTCTACTGTGGCATTCACACAAACTGTACTAGGGATTTTACAAAAAAGGATGGAAATGAAATAGGAAGACTGACAAATGTGTCACATTTCATTAAAAACAGGTATAAATTCTTGCAGAAGTTATTTTGATAAGATAAAAAAGGTACAATATTTTAAGCACATTACTTATTTATGTTTGCGTAATCAATATGTCCAAGAATAAAAACACATGATCCTGATGGTCCAACTGGATGTTAGAAAGGAGGACTAGATCCTTTGATTTACCACTCACAACTGTTTCAAAAGTACAGTAATGCTTAACTTACTTATTATTAAATGGAAAGTTCACCCATCCACATATGGAAGCCCATTTCCACTACATGGACTGGTAAATCATAATGGACAGAAAACTTCATAATTATTACAAGTTTAAATTATGACATTTTGCAATCTAGACTTTGCAATATTTGCCCACTATTTGCAGAATTGCTCAAGTTTAGTGAAATTTGATGGTGAGCGTTTGTGGACTGCAGTTTTCAAGTTCACAGATTTTCAGTGGGGTTTAAGTCTGGGCTCTGACTAGGTCATGCAAGGACATTCACCTTTTTCTCCTTCAACCACTGTGTGCTCAGTTTTGCTGTGTGCTTTGGGTCATTGTCATGGTGGAAGGTAATTTCAGCATTTTTTGGTCATAATTATGACTTACTATGTCATAGATTCATACTTTCATGATTATTACTTGTAAGTTTAGCTGTTTATTTCATAATTATAATTATTTATTTCATAATTATGATTCACCAAAAATCGCTATTTTTTTTTTATTCTTGTGGTAGAAATGGGCTTCCATACACTCATGTTGTTCCAATCTTCTATGACTTTTTTTCTTATGTGGAACTTAAAAGAAAATATTTTGAACATAAGTGACAGCACACTCATTCACAGAACTGGCATTTAACTTGAACACCTTCAAGGGTACAATTAAAACTTGTGCTTCAAAATAATTACTTTTTCAGTTTCTTTCAATCTCTCAGGGACAGAGTGTGTGGGCACTGCATCTGTGCAGGGGAGGGATGGGCTGAAGAGGAACTAGAACAAAAGTAGACTGTTGTAAGAGTACAAGGCCATGAGGTAGTTTGCTACAACAAGCAGAGACAGCGGCTATACAGCCCATTCACGTCAACAGTCTGTTATCCAACTAAGGGCCATGCCAGAGCACTCTCTCCAGAGAGGAGGGATGAGAAATATTCAGATAGCACAAAAGATTGCTCTCATTCAGACGAAGAAACACACACACAGTTATGTGAGCTCACGTGAGTACACCCACACATACCACACTCCTCCTTATCCTGTCTTATCTTCTCAACAATAACATATGGTGAATATCTATAAGGGTATATTTCTACTACACATATTTTTATCAGCACAGTAAAATTCTGTATAATTCTTAAAAGCAAATCAAAATCTGCCACATTTTAGACCAATATCACATCCATTTTTGGGAAAGGAACATCAGAATTAATGGAACACTCGAGGTTCAATACAAGTTAGGCTCAATTAAAATAAATAAAGAAAGAAAAGAAAAGAGATCTTCACAGACTCAAATGAGCATTTCTATACTGCAAAATTTGTCCACCAAGCTGTCTATTGATCATGAGTTTTTGTTTTATAACCACTAGATGGTGCACTCTCTCTCTCTCTCTGCTTGCATTTTTTGACCGTGTCTGCCTTTATTCCCTTCCAGCTGTAGTGTGACTATTGAGCGAGATGCATTTCGCAGATCGATACGTTTCATTATTTGGAGTCCAGACGTAGAGATCAGGGGAATACAGTTTTTATTAAAGTTCACCGAGAAGAGAGGTAGCGTTAAACAGAACAGGAAAGAAAAGCATGTCCATCCAATGGGAGATGGGACTGACTGTAATTTCAACGACCATGATGTCTGTCCTCCACATACACATAACAGCTGAAATATTGTCAAACTTACTACTGGAGAACAAGATGGCATGGATCGGTTTGCGTGCACAATATTCGGACTGCTTCCGTTTTTGACACCCTGCCAGTCAGTTGGTTCATGAACACACAAACACATTTCCACTTCTCTCCTAATTCCTCTTATTCACTTTATGAATCACATATGTGGGTATAAACAATAAAAAAACAAGGCTAATACATTTGCCAAATCTTCTCTTCATTTCCATACAGAAAACAAAACAGTAATTTATAATGATGAAAAAGCAAAAGATTTGTTCAGCAAGATTACAAATCCACTATTGTAACCTAGGTATTACCTGCTATAAGACATTCATTAAGGACACAGCACAGGATGGCTCTCTGGCTGGTTCTCAAGCTGAAGGCAGCTGGAGGACTCTTGGCTGCTGGGCCAGTCTGTCTTGACCCTGAACACATGGTCCACCTTAGCTTTGATTGGCTGGGCTCAGGCCACAGCCGTGCACAGTGCAGGTCAACAGCTGAATCAGCTGTTAATCACGGAAATCAAGCTCATGCAAATCTCTGCCGTATGCCATCTACTCCAAGAATAAAGGTGAGTATGAAAATGGAGTGGTTTTCAATTAACAGTTTTATATGCAGATTATTTTATTCTGATCTTCCACTTGCTTTCTCTGTCACTTGTCCCAACGTGAGTGAGAAAAGGAGGGGGCGGATGGTGACTTAACAGTCTCTGTTATAGGAACACATAGCAAAGTCACCAGCTGCTTTTTGCTGTATATAAAGGGAAAGCTGGCGGAAAGTGATGCAATTCAACATGTCACATGTCCTACTGGAGCTGTGTGAATCCTCGAAGCATTCTGGTCCCGGCCTCCAGAGGGAGCTCTTGACAACATGAAACAGCAGAGGACAGAGTCAATTATTTAAGGAGCCAGCCAATCAAACACACACACACACACACACAGGCACACACACACGCACACACACACACACACACACACACACACACGCACACACGCACACACACACACACACATAACACACACACACACACACACACACACACACACACTCATTCTATGGCAGAAAAATGGAATTTGCTTCTCTGACATGCTGTGGTGGGCAGAAGACTTGCATGCAGGAGCCAGAGTAAGCGATACCCAAATGTATTGTCCCTGTAGGTATGTGTCTGTGACAGCCCAGATGTGTGTGCGACAGGTGTGATGGACAGCCCACTAAACCCAGCTCAACATGCCCATCCGTTGGAGAGGGAAATAAATATAACACCACATAAAAGGCAGATCATGAATAATAAAACAGCCATAAATTCCATAATCTGGCCAAATGATTTATGAATTTACAGTGCGAGATGGCCCCGGCCACACTGTAAATATTCATGTGACAAGCACTAAGCTCTATTTAATTGTGATTAATGGTAATGCACGGAAGCAGGCCTCATAACTGCCAGCCTTTATTACAGGCAGCTGGCTGAATGCAAATGTTATTTTGTGTAAGATTAGGGAGACAAATAGGGTCTTTCAGGCGGTCCTTAGCATCCCGCACAAGAACAGGGCTCATAAGATTCCAGAGAAAATGTACTAGGTTGGTTCCCCCCAGCAGGATGCCTGTTGATAAAAAAGTAAATTGCACTATGCCTGGTATATGTAGAGAAACTGCAGTGGAGTTGGCCCTTAGATGATGTTGTTGTTTTTATGTTGTTTTTTTTTGACATTTGCAATTCATATAACACTCATGGTTCAGCTTCAACTACTTTTGCTTCAATCGGACTTGCTTCATACTCAGATTTTACAATAAACTTCAAGTGGCAATCCAACACAAAACCCAAACGACATACATTAGGCCCAATGGGCCCCAACAATATGCAAATGTATTAACATGACAGGCTGAACAACTGACAATTTTGTAAATGTGTTAGCAACAGTAAACATCTGATACCAGTCTTACACGGTAAACAAACACTATGTATTATCCACATTGGTATTATCCATATTACAAAATGGGACATGAATCTGAACTAAAATATCATAAGATATTGCAAATGTTGTGTTCTACCTATTAAAAGCTGATTTTGGTTTACTAAATTGTGCATGATTATATGGTTAGATGCATTTTAGTAGAATTTAGAATAGATTTACTTTTCTTTCAACCCACTAGTTGTGAGCTTTAGAAAGCTATTTAAAACTTTATAAATCTCACATTGAAATTAGACCAAGCTTTGCAAAATTAAGCTTTTTTTAAATTTAGGTTGAAGACATTTCTTTTTTTTTTCTTCTCTGTCGCCTTTGATGTTGTTGAGGAGATGTATAGGGATTTTATATGTATGTGTTAATTGTCTGTTATTTGTCTGTTATATTTTCCTTGTAAAACGCCATTAGTCATCTTATGGATTTTGAGGAAGAATGCTTCATATTCAACAAGTTAATATATGTTCTGTTAATTTTATTTCTTCAACTCCTTTTTTGATCTTTCTTCTTTATTTTTCTTGTTGTTAAGAGACAGATATGCCATATCTTTCCAAACAAGCTGTACTGCAGTGACACTCTTGGTAAATATTTTTACACTTTGATTTCACCTAATGAAGTGTGACTCTATGTTAGCCCCTAAATGCAGCATCTTCACACACTGTTCTAACATGGGACCAAAGCAAAAATAGCAGCAAACTCTACCAAAAACTGTTCAGGATGAGGCTGCATGGAGCAATGAAACCAAAAATTGAGGACCCAGCATCCACAACATTATTATCTTGATCCGATCGATACTTTACTTTAATATTTACAAAGCAGCAAACAGCTTGAGATGGGTGTCACAGTGACATGGGAAGCTTATGCTTGTGGACTGCATCTTCACTCTTGAGGGAGTCAGACATCCACTGGTGATGGCTAAAATCCGCATCCCATGCTCAGGGAGTAAAAGCTCTGCAGGGGCTGAATCAGCAGACATGCCTCTTCTCCTCAGCAACAGATTTAGACCTGGCAGCTGGGCTGGATGGTAATTGGTAGTGTTGCTGGGAATGGCACAGTGCTTGCAGGTGAGGGAGGGGAGGGGAGGACGGTGTGTGCCTGCTCGCCGTTCACGCCAATTGCAGTGGTTAGAGGTAGCTGGTCATGGACGGCAGGGGAGACGGCAATGGTGCACACTTGTCAATGAGCGCTCTGGGGAGTCACCGGAATGAGAAGTAAAAGTACTCATGTTTGCCAACTGCTACACACCCCCCTCCTCCCCTTTTTTATTTTTCACTCCATCCCTCTTCTCTAAACTCCCACTCGCTTATTGTCGCTCACATTCATCCACTTGTTTTTGACTGTCTGACATGTTAATCCCACCCTGTAGCTTTGCATATCACGGATGGCGTTTGTTAAAGCTGACACTGCACCAGAGTGACACCCCTCTGTGCACCACAGGTGGATGGAATAAATGAAAATGAATAACAAAAAGGAACTACAGCATGTTCAATTCTGAATATCATACCACTTCACATGACAGGTTTTGAATAAAACACAGAGAGAGCGATTGCTTTCTATAAAAAACAATGTTGGTGGTTAACTACTTTAAATGTAGCAACTCTACAGCTTTAGCAGTTTTCAAAATGGAAGCTTTTCAAAACAATAATAAAAACAAAAAGGAGTTGGGGTGTATGGTGTCCACACAATACACCACTGTTTTAAATAGCGCTATTCATTCTAGTAAGTACGTTCTAAACGGGTGGCTTATGCATCGGTTTGTTTCATTTGGACGGTTCATGTAAATCATGGGTGTTCAAACATGTTCCTGGAGGGCCACTGTACTGCAGAGTTTTGCTACAACCCTAATTGAAACACACCTGAAACAAAGAAATCAAGGTCTTCAGGACTCACTACAGTCCACTCTCATGCAGAGCTAGGAAGTCTGAATCTAGTGAATCAGTTTGTTTAGCTTGGACGGTTTATGTAAACGAACATAAAAAATGATTTACCGATTCAACTCTGTGTACTATGGTTCAGACTTGTTTAAGTAAGTTAGGGTGTTTTTGTTGTATTTAGTATAAATTTACCTGTTCAAGTTTTATATTGATGCTCCTATTAAGAATTCATATAAATGTTTTATCTTGTTCAGACTTCATTTAAACCACTGCTTTTGTGCCAGCTAATTGGTTCTGATGAAATTACAAATTAAACTGAATGTTTTTTTTTATGACTCTGTATACACCTTATATTAAGATGCATTTTGGTCAACTGATCACAAGTAGACAAGGAAGACACATTCCCATTTACACTTGTTTGTCTCTTGTCCACTTTTGACAGCTTTCCTCTGTTTCTTTGAGAGGAGGGTCCATAAGCAGATGTATATGTTTTTTTCCCTTATCTTTTCCCTCATGTATTTTTATATTGTAACTTAGATACATATTGAAACTTCAAAGTAATTAGTTCATTTTTGTTTGTAGCTTGCTAAATACTGTTTCAGAACAGTGGCTTTACCATAGTTTAGCTACTTCAAATATAATTAGCTTGTAGATTGGCAAGCTATAGTTTCAATGTAGCTTCCCTTAAAAATCCTCTGATTATAGTTTGCATCATTCTGTATCAGTAAATTAAGAAAAAATAAATACTCAATATTCTCCAGTTCAAGACAAAACAACAACAATCTCCAAATAAGTGCCACCTTTTGCGTGCTTAAGAGCAGTAAAGTGATAGGAAAATGTGCTTGTGTATTTGTGTCACTCATACCAGGAACAGTCGTTTCAGACCACTCAACCTGACCAATCCCCTTCCCAAAACAGACACTCCTGCCCGTTTTTTTTTCTTCTTCTCCCGCTCTTTCCTACTCTTTTCAGGGTCAGAGCAGCCACTGAAGCCAATTAGCAGAAGCACTGCAGAGCACTTTTACTCAAGGGTTGATGGGCTCATTAAGCATTAAGAATTCATGACATTTAACTTCTAAACATGGCGGGCAGATAGCGTAGAGGGCTTTGATTGGAATGAACAAAGTCTTTTTTTTTTCACCGCAATCAACAAAAATAGACCTCTCTTTCAGCTTTGAGAGCTCAGGGATAAAGAGGGGCACACAGATCATTCTTACCTGAGTGAACAATGTGTGTGTGTCTATGTGTGTGTGTGAGAGAGATCTTTATGCCACACAGGTGTGCAACTCTGTACTGATGGAAATTAATAATCTATGAAAACAAATACGCTTGCACATTCAAGCACAGTAAACTTAACTGACTGATTATTGACTGGCTATTAACAATTATTAGAAGCTTGCAATAATATGAGGCTATAGAAGTTATATTGTGCCCTGGGGTATTTAACACTGAGAAACAGTGTTAGAATGTTATGGTACTAGTGATTACATATGGTGGAAGTGCTGTCAGCCAGGGTTTATAAAACGGCACCCAAATGGACAGTGATGTGAAAAATATTTTTTTTTAATATACAATTAAAATTAGTTTTTTTTGCTATTATTTATTTATTTTCTATTTTGGAAGACAAATGCCTGCACAATTTTGTATTGACGTTTACTGTATATTTTTTGTGTGTGTGTGTGTGTGTGTGTATTTCCATATATGTATTGTAAGGTTCAGTTTTTATGTAATTTAATTACATTTTTATAATGATGATGATGATAATTATTCTGTTTCTTCTTTTTCTTATATTATTGTTATTATTATTATTATTATTATTCACCCAGGCAGAGGTGTTTCACAATGTATCTATGAAACAAGTTAGATATATATAGAACTACTTAGAGCCTAAAAATTTTTTATTTTCTGTATTAATTTTAATTTTGGTTAAAATTTTTGTTATTTTTGTTATTTTTGGTAGTTTGTTTTTATTTTTGCCTCTGCTTTTTAAAATTTATTTCAGTTTTATTTATTTTAGTACAAGTCAACTTCACTTAGTCTGCTTTTTATATTTTATTTATTTCAAGTATTTTATATGGTTTTAGTTTCCTTTTTAGTTTTATAATATCTATAACAACCCCACTTCCTGGTTCTACGTTGTTCTGATTTATCTTTTTGTTTGTGAATAAATGAAGCGTATAGCATTAGTTCTGGCAGGCGACAGGAGTCAAGCTTGCGACATCTACCATAGGAATATGACGCCTCTCACGGCATTCCCATTTAAGGTCCATTCAGTATTATTCAGCAGCTTTATCGCTTGCTCGGGAGCAAATTACCCTCCTCCATCCCCAACTCCTCCTTTCACCACAGTCAGCAGCTTTATCGCTGATATTTCTTGTTGAATCAGACTTCACTTTATCTTGAATAATGTGTTACACTTAAAATATCATTAAGAACATTATGAGATGAGCAGGGAGTTTTTTGCCCAGAAACCGAACCATACCGCCAAATCCAAACTGTATGCTTAGTTTCAATCATTTTGACGACAGTGGTCCTGACAGAAGTGAAAATCAAACCATCAGGTTTCTCTCAGATGTCGAGATGATAGTTACAGCTCTAAATATTAAACATATATTATTGAAACAACAGATGTCAGCAAACAAGATCAAAAACTCCCTTAAAAATGTACAACTTTTCTTTGTTACCCATCAGAGCAGACCTTTTCATCTCATCATTTAATTTCATTCTTCCATGTCTATTTTGATCCACCCCCACTCTCTCTTTTCCATTTTTTTTCCCATCATCTTCACTCAATCACTCTCTCTGTCTGTGAGCAGTTACCATGTTTGTTTTAAAGATTTTCCTCTCTGCAGCTCACAACGCTTCAGGTTTATTTTTTGCCACTGCCGTCGTTCAACCCGATTCACTCCAAAACTCTCACAAAAGGTGTAAAGGTCCTGGTCCCGTTGTGAGTTTGAAATAAAAACACCAATGCCAGCAAATCTTTTTTCCATGTGAGGAAACATACAAGGTAATATTCAATAATCCTTTTCCACATGAGGAAACACATAAGGACATATTCACTATTTAGAGAGTGACTTTATCCCCAAAGAATAGCATGTACAAGTATACATTTTCTCTTCTTAAAAATATTTATTTGCCAGTTTGTGATATTGTTTTAACAAAATAATTCAGCAAACAAGAAGTTAAACTTCTATTTTACACTATATTGCAGACTGTTTAAAAAAAAAGCCAAAACCATTTGAAGCCAAAGCAGAATTAGAACTAGTCACGTTCTTAAATAAATCAGTTTTTTGAGTAAATCAGTTGAGTGAATGGTTCAAAGACTCACTTGTTTCATTCATTAACGCAGGGGTCTCCAAACTCAGTCTTGGAGGGCCAGTGTCCTGCAGAGTTTAGCTCCAACTTGCCTCAACACACCTGCCTGGAAGTTTCTAGTATGCCTAGTAAGACCTTATTTAGAAATTATGATGTTCAGTGAATGGGTGCTGGCAGAATGAGATTTTAAACAGCTGATAAGACATCACAATAATTTACAAGCAATTAACGTGATTCTAGTCCATCAATTAACATCTAGTGAAGTGAAAAGAGCTGCATGTTTATAATAAACATATCCATTATTAAGATGTTTTAATCTCAAAACATTGCTTTAGGTGATTACTTGTGATGCTTTAAATTAAATTCAGTTTACAAGTAAAAATACTTTCCTTCCACATTCCTTAAAAACAATGACTTAACATCCTTTCTTTGTACTAAATCTCGCCACGCAAATGCGACCGGACCCCAGGGCAGTGTTTATTTCAGAATAGATAGCAAGCAATTAAAGGGATGTTCACCTAAGTGTCTCTGTGACAAGAATAGGTACTTGCTACAGACAAACCAAAGACAAATCAATACGGCTGGGAAGACGGGAAAACAGCATGAGCTAAAGCAGTAGAAAAACACCAAACCTAGCACAACCCTTTGCATAATTATTGTGGCTGCTTGCATGAATTGAATGACCAGAGAAGATAACACAATGAATGTGTGTTCTGGTCGGTTTCAGACTGGTTAAGCGGTTCCTCTGTTGCGCAGGTTTGTAATTGAGCTGTCAAGAGTAGAAATGTTCTTAGAGGTTTCAGACTAATTAATCTCTTCTCTCTCTCTCTCTCTCTCTCTCTCTCTAATAGTGCTTGGAATAGAGTTTGTAATTGATCACACAATTCTCTAAAAACAGTATAAATTACAGTGATTCTTAACAAATGGTATTAGCTAAATTATTGTCAAGTGTGAAACATAAACATATAAATAGGAAGAAAAACACTTCAGCCAACACTTTGGATCTGATTAAAAACATACCTGATCCAACTAATCAGGTCCTTCAGGCTTATTTAAAAAGTACATGGCATGTTTGTTGGAACTAAACTCTGAACTGAATGGAATAAATCTGTTTCTCTGGGCGAAGGAAATGCTTTAGAGATTTACTAATGGTTAGTGACCATTTTATTCAGACAAATTCACAGTATAATAAGGTGAATTAGGGCAATCTGGGACACTTTACACTTGTATGTAAAAAAACAAAACAAAAAATTATTAATTATAAAAATTAAAGTAGTAAACTGTAAGAAACAATCAGAAAATAGTCAATCACAATCGCAACTGATTCCATAAAATAACACCATTAAAAACACAAGAAGACGGGATGAACACAAATCCCTTTTCTCTTATCAGAGCACAGCAGATCATTCCAGTTCAGGATGATATCTGAGGCCATCAGTTCAATACAGTTCTCATTTCTGCCTACACTATTTGGCTCTTTCTTCAAACCAAATCCTGTATAACATGTTAAAAGTAAAACTTGTCACAGAAGCTAAAGCAACAGTGAAGGTGCAGAAAATTAAAGTTTTGTTTTGATTGTGGTGTGTGTGGAAGAATTGTGTCTTCAGCTTTGTGATGGTCTCATTTTAAATGAGAATATGAGGGAAAAACCCTAAAACAAATAAATCCACAGTGGTTTTCTCTGAATGTTTTATTGACCTTGAGTTTATTATAGCAATAAAAAATAATGACATTTTTACATTTTCCTTTCCTATGAATATCCACTATTTTGAAGCAAAACCACAAAAGGGTGGGATGAACCCTATTTCTCACAAAACCCTTTTCTCTTCACTGAGCATTGCAGATCATTCCAGTTGTTCAGGACAGGATTTGAAGGCATCAGTTCAATACAGTCCTCATTTCCGCCTTGGTTATTCGGCTCACCATTGAGCCAAAACCTGAACAACATGTATCAGATTTTCTATTAATCAACAACAAAACTATAAAAATAAAAAAGTTGCACAAAGTACAGTAGCACACTTACCCTTGTTTCAGTGTTGAATTATCCACCATTTTCCATTTTCAACTCAGTGGACATGAAAAAACAAACTGGGCCCTTCTTATTCAAAGAGTCAAAATCTCTCTGTAACTGGTTTTTCGTAGCAGTGAGATCTTTGACTCTGGTCTCCAGTTTCCCTTTCTTCTGACTCAAAGAGCTGAAGTTGTTCTGCAGTTGGTGTTTTTTAATCATTAGATCAGTGTGATTGTCCTGTAAGCTGTTTGATGGTTTGATTGAACTCTTCAACTGTTTTCTTGTAACTCTTTATCAGGTCTCTCTCTGCTGTGATGTTGATGTACAGCAGTATGATGAAGACCAGCAGAAGAACACAAATGAGCCCGAGAGACCCACTGTGACCAACACCAAACATCTACTTCCTCCTGACAAACATGAACAAAACACACAAATATCAATTAATAACTATTAATTTTATTAGAAATTAAGTTTCAAATCAACCTCTGTAGGTAATCTACTATTGCTTTTGGTAATAGAAACATCTACTTCCTCCTGACAAACACGTTTTATAAGTAATATTATGATTTTTTTTGTTTTATGTGTATGTTTTTATATTTTGTATTGGTTTGTTGTAAGTCCTTTATAATATGCAAACATTTTGAAATAGTAAATAGAAAGTCCCATTTCATTCGTATAAATAATTGAAATTGTATGTGATGGTTCTTATTTCCTCATAGTGACACCATTAACAACACCATCTGCAAAATCATTTCTGCTTTCAAATAATTTTCTTCTTACGGCGCTTTAGATCTTTTCCTTCATCCTGACCGTGACTCTGAATTTGCGATCCAGTTGTGCTCTCAATATCTCTGCGGTCAACATTTGCATAAATAGCCTCTAAATCCATTATCCACTGTGTTGGTCAGTACGTCTTCACAGATGAGCTGTTGTCTTTGAAATGTTTATTAGCATTTTCAAAAGTGTTAAGTCTACACAGGAAGTGGTTTCATTTCGCAATGGTCTTTGATTAGCATTTTCAAAAGTGTTAAGTCTACACAGGAAGTGGGAGCCATACTACTTAGTTTGTGTTTTCTATATTCAACCTTATGTTATCAGAAAGCCAACAAAAATAGTCTGTAAACACTCAAATGGACTCAAACAACCTTAAAAACAGGAAACGCAGCAGCAAGTGCACTGGTTGCTTCGCATTACTCAAACTAATGCTTCCTCATTTCATCACTTCTCTGTCCTCCAGCCTGTGACCTGTTAAAAAACAGATCAGATTAGACACGTTAAAAGACATTTACATTCTCTAACTGACCCATGAGGAGGTGAGGAATAAGTAGTCAACCCTATAGGTGCTTCTTAAATGGAAGGCTGCAGTCTAATGAGGATGTGTCCTTCTGAGGCTTCAAGGCTAGACCCTTTCTCAGCAATAAATGCTAGAATGAGGGTGTGTTCACATTTGTCATGTTTGGTTCGATTAAAGAAGTGAGGTCTGATGGAGGAAGAAGATGAAATAAGTTCTTTTCTTTGGTTTTTTGCATGACTTGTCATATTGCAGCAACACAGTGATTTAGTGAGTGATGTATTCAGTTGTGAAATCAGAGACCTTCCTGTTAAAAAACAACAAACAAAGTATTAAACTTGGTCACAGGTACGCATTTGAGACAATTGTAAACAGGGTGTAAACAAGGTCTGAAGGACACAAATATGAGACATTTTGAACCTAAAAATCAATTGTCTTTATGCTACGAATTGCACTGACTCTAGCATGCACATCGACCATTTTGTAACATGAAAAGTGTAGAGATGGTTTAATTGAGAGTTAAATTGGGGTCCGTTTTAAACTGAAGGAGCTGTCTGCTCTAGTCTGACCTGTACATGGAGGTGAGTGTATTAATACTTGGCTTGTTAATGCATCTGTGCAGAGGGAGAAAGTGACCTTCTCTCGCAGGAACTAAAAGACTCTAATTAGCTGCTGAAAGGGAAGATCAAATCAACAGCTGCTGTACATATGCAAGGAAAATATGAAACCGTGCTCAGAATCCTACAGACGGCAATGCTCTCAGTATGATCACAACCATACTTCATGCTGATGCCATTTTGAACGTATTAAGATATTTGTAGCAGTAGACGGCAGCGTTTTAACAGTTATTACGTTTAGTAGCGTTAATATGTTATAATACTATTATTGGTCAAAAGTCATTCATTTGTATTACTGTCACTCATATTCTGGACACAACAGAGATCCATCCCCTCCTAAAATTAAGAACAACAAACAGGAAATGGTGACATTAAGGCATTAAGTTTTAGTTTGCAGTCTTGCTGCCTTAACTCTTCTAAACACGAATGACAAAGTTCTACAATGTGAAGGTGTGAGCACAACAACGCCTGCTGCTGCTTTAGCTCGATCTTAATGAGTGAAAAACATGCTGCATCTCTGAATGAAGCTATCACTGATTTTTTCTCCATGTTGAATTTAAAAATGTTAGCTAACCAAACGTTTGCAGCCTTATGCTTAAATTGTTTACATTTATTTTTGCCTCATCAACCTACAGTTCATACCCAATAATGACTAGGAATGAAAAAGTGAAGTGGATTTTAGGATTCAAAGCTCAGGATAATCTACACCAGCTCAGTGTTACTTTAATATTATTTATATACTATTATCCTATAGAATTTATTATTTTTTTATTAATATAATTTTACAAATGTTTTTTTTTTATTTTGTTTTTTTTTTTTTTTTTTTTTTTATTTTTATTTTTGTATTTTTATTTTTTTTCTGCTAAATTATTTGTTTTATTTTTAGTCATTTTAGTACTTCAGTTTAAAATCATTTCAAGCTAGTTGCCAAAGCAACATTAGTAATTTTCCTTTTAAGTTTTTCAAGATAAGTTAACAATAACCAACACAAGCTAGAATTTATTTTCTCTTTGTATTGTATAAAAACACATCGGATGACAGTAATACATAAGAATCAATCTTTAAAGAGGTAATTCAGTGCTGACAAGATGGGCTTTGATAAATCTTTGCTAGCTATGCAGTAGAAAAGCATAGATTTAAACTAGCGCTAAATGACTAGAGAAAACAGAGAGAAAGGCTGGCAGTTCTTTTGGCAGGAAAAATTTCAACACCCATAATGCATTGGGTTCAATCTGAAAGAAGTACAATCTGTAGTTTGCCACTGTAAACAAAACAAAACTGGTTGAAAATAAGCAGAGTTACCCTTTAAAGAAAGGGTCATGCTGATGCTAATATGCTAATGCATTACTAAAACATATATAAAGTTAATTTCTCATGAAACAGTTGAATCGATGAATTATTACTGAAAAAAAAGCTGAAATCAGACACTGCCAAAGCAAAAAAATAAAAAATAAATACATAAATAAAAAAATGTAACCTCTCATTTAAAAGTCAATGATTAAAAAGTTCAGTCTCACGAGGCAATAGTCCATTTGAACCAAGAGTGACTCACTCGATCGGAACCATCCGCCTGTTCCCATAATGACTCGCTCCTTCACAGCGCAGTGACGCAGAATAACAAGAGATTGGAGGGAGTCTATAAGCAGTGTACTAGCTGCACTAGGACTCCCAGAAGTACGGACAGGAGAGCCTGGAGAGCAGAGAGGGGCTCTGTCAGAAACCGGGAAAGTGCCACACAGATATAAATTAGCCTGTGTTGTTGAAGGGGTCCCCAGCTGGCTCCCCTGCACACGGAGAATAATTACACCGATTTCCTCTTCCTCTCCCTGCCATCACCACACATCAGAGTCACCAAGTTGGAAATAAAACCCAGTTATATCCTTCTCTCACAGCTGTGCACCTTAGCCTACACAAACACAAATCACTAATTGTCTCTCATTCTCGTGAGGCTGAGACGAGGCTAAGTTACAGGTGAGGATAGCAAAAAAAAAATGCTTGCTTTGAAAAAGCTGGTAATTAAGTTCAGTTTAGACTGTTTCAAATTCCTGCTGCTTTGGTGTTCCCACCTATCAAACATATTCATTATCACATCTCATCATTCCCTCTGCTTATTAATAGTTAGTTAAGGTAGTTGTTAATTTTATGTATGGGGTAGGATTAAGGGATTTTAAAATGTGGTTATGCAGAATAAGACATTAATATGTGCTTTATAAGGACTTATAAATAGCCAATATGCTAGTATTATGCATGCTAATAAGCAGCTAATTAATAGTGAGAATTGGTCCTTAAAACAAAGTGTTACCAATTTAATAGAAATAAAATTTACTGCATCCTTGCTTAATTAAAGTAAGAAAATCTAACTGACCCCAAACCTTTAAACAATATTTTATATATAATGTAATAAAAAAAAAGAAGTATATATAATTTATTGCCCATTATTCATTTTAGATACAGTTCCATGGTTTCATTTTTACATACAGAAATAGCCTTTTTAATTTATATATTGTATTTCAGTGGAAATATAATTTATTGACAGTTTATTATTACACTTCAAAAGATGTTACAAAAAAATGTAAGGTTTACAAATAGGTTTACAAATGTGGAGACTTCTTACTGGATCAATAAAAAAAAAAGAAGTAAACTACGACTACAAATCTTTTTACAGAGATCTTACGACCTGCTAGCCAAGAACTGTCTTAAAAAACAAATTGTGAAATCAAATTAGAAATTAAGAACAAACTAAATAGTTACTAAACTCCTAGTGTGAACTTTACATACCAGTTCAAGAAAGACCACCTGAACAGCTGGAGTAATCCAACCAAAAACAGCCACACACTTTTTTTCACCCTTTTTAAGACTGTTCAGGCAGTGCCCTTGTCCAGTGGTTGCCCTTCTAAAGAAGTGTTTGGAGAAAAGGACAGAGGGACATGGCATGTGATGAGATAGTAGATAGAGAACAGGGGCCACCTACCTCATCCATCTCCTCCCATCACAGACTTTCTTCTATTAAAGTTATTTATTTCTTCTTTCTATTTTAAGCCTATTTATGCTGCCGGCGACTCCTCATTATCCACCTGCGGCTCTGCAGGGATGACAGGAAAGGATCCCCTAAAAACAGAGCAAGGGATGACCCTGCACTCCCTCTCATCGCCCTCTTCTCTCCACGCACTGCTAAATTGCCTATTATTTCTCCATTTCAGCCCGTCTCGTGTCCCCTCTGTCGGCACATTAATGACAGGCGAGGAGAGCGTCGACGAGCTTCTCCTAACTGTGCAGACGCTCATTAAACAGAGAGGATGCTTAATGCTATGGAGCTGAGCAGTTTAAGAAAATGCAGTCAGAGATGCTGTCTGCCTGGATTCCTGTCCGAGTCACTCAATGACTTTTCAAGAGCAAAGCAGATGTGGCACCCTGTCCTGGCCCCAGAGGACAACATTTCCCACAATTCCCTGTGAATATGCAGATAGTTAAAAGCATTGCCTAGCTGATGATGAATAATGAGAGGATTGGTGTGGCAGGCATCCCTCTGTCCTCTCGTGTCCCTGCGGACTCAAAGTAAAGAACTAAATGCATAAGTGCACTGAACACTCTTCAGCGTATGAGAGTGTATAAGAGACATACTTTTGGTTATAAGCTCAATTCTTCTATAATTTGTCATAATCAATACTAAACATAAAGGCATTTCTTCTACGCTAACTATATTAAAAGTCTGCAAAAAGCATAGTGAATGTGAACATTATATTTGAACACTGATATAATGTTCATATATAAAGAACATTGATATAATTTTGTAGACCATACAACACTGATATAACACTTCATAGGAAGTATAGACAGAAATTTACCACAATGTAGTGTGACTAAATGAGCAGAAGATGTAACTATTACAGTAACATATATAATAGTTAAGAAACATATACGGTAACAAATGAATCATTTATTGTCATTCTAAACATTTTGTTTATATATATATATATATACTGTATTATTTAATTATTAATTATAATTTTTTAATGAATGGATTAATGTTGATTCTTGTAAATATATTAGTAAATATAATAATATATAATATAGTTTTTTTTTTTTGTTTTTTTTTTACTTTTGAACTTCTTTGAACTTTTTTGGTTATTTTAAAATTCATTAAAGAATTCTGTAAAAATTTAAAAGTAAAAATTATGTATAATGGTTTCCACAAGAATATTAACTTTTTTTCAATACTGATAATAATAAGATTTTTTTCTTAAGGCACCAAATCAGGATATTAGAATGGTTTGTTTTGTGTAGTGTGATAATGTTGAATTGAGTATTGGATTATTGGAATTTTGATTTTTAGTTTTAGGAATAAAATAGGTTTTAAAAATACATTAAAATAGAAAACCTTTATTTTGAATTGTAATAATATTTCTCAATATTACTGTGTTTAATTGTATTTTTTATCAAATAAATGCAACCTTGGTGAACATATAAGAGACTTCTTTCTAAAACATAAAACATATTACTAAACGTTTGAGTAAGTATAGTGGTTGCCTGTTTAATGACATCACAGGATATTCCAACTGAACAGTTTTGTTGTGAAGTGAACTTCTGTAGATATCCCCTGTTCAGGACCCTGTGAAGGGAACACAGCTTAAGTTATTCAGCAGCAGGCTGGACAAGAGCATCACAAGAGTAAGTAGAAATTGTACTTGCTGTGTCAGCCATGTGCTGCATCAGTTGACCCACTGTAGTGGCACGCTGTGCATCTTGACCTGCGCTGCAGAGGACATACCCATCTGTCAACCACTGTGTCAGGGCATACAGTCTGCAGTGACCCCTCTTACATGGCCTCCGACCCCAGCAGGGTCATGTACTGCAGTCTGCATCATCGGTGTCAGCACTGTAATGTGACAGAAGGTCCTTCAGGGTAGCAATGGCACTCATTTCACTGTAAAAATATTTTTATATTTTGTTTGTTAAAAACCATGTACTGTATGCATCTGTATATAAAGTTTCACAATGATACTTACAAACATAAATACATGCATATTTTCTCAATACATACTCATATGCAAGCACAATCTTATAGAGAAAAACATGGGTGTATGCACTAATTTTCAGAAGTGGCAATTGTGCAAATAAAGTGCTGGCAACTACCTGTGGTATGATTAAAAACTGCCACTGGGTGAAATTACACAGGAGTCTAATCAGCCAGACTGCTGAATATCAGCTGGGGTCTAGGGGTCTAAGTCTTATTAGTTTATTTAAGCACTAAAAGGAAAAACATTTTTTGCTCAGTCCACAAATCATTCTTAATTATTATTCTGCAGATTCATAACAAAAGGGAAATATTGTAACTAGTCGCTGCTGTTCTTTGTACTTTGCAAGAAGGTGAAAACTCATTTTTCAGCCATACATTTGCATAAATTCATATCTCTCTAAGCATTCATTCCCAAATTTGATAAAGCACTTGCTGCAAAACAAATAAATAAATTAATAAATAACAAAAAAAGGCATAGATGAGAAGGGTTAAGGGTATAGGAAGACCAAAAGAGAAATTATCAGAGGATAAAACGAAAGAAAAAAGTGCATATGCGAAAGACAATAAAGCTGTAAAGCTAACACTGAAAACAGGGGACCTCATACGGAAGAATAAATGAATATGATATGGATATATATGAAGTGGAAGGAGAGCAGGCACATGAGGATAGCAGATTTATGAGATATAGAGTGGAGGGATCAGATGGAGGGATGAAGTGATAAGTGGAAGAACGAGTGAGGCACTCTGTTTTTACAGCGGCAGTCAAACAATGACGTTCAACCTCGTTTAGAGCCGAGCGGGGACGGACCAAAGGATTTAAACTTTTACAGCACAGATGATGGAAGGGGTGTGTAAGTGTGTGTGTGTGTGTATGTGTGTGTGTGAGTGAGCGAGAGACATCCATACACCTTGTCTTAAAGCACTATGCTTTCTGTCTTAATCTTCCATT
The DNA here is from genome assembly GCF_018340385.1 of Cyprinus carpio. NCBI lineage: Eukaryota > Metazoa > Chordata > Actinopteri > Cypriniformes > Cyprinidae > Cyprinus > Cyprinus carpio. The sequence continues at coordinate 20,303,754 of NC_056589.1, forward strand.
CGGTATGCAACGTGCAAATCTGTAGCCTCGTTGACATAAATACACATTTGAAAGTCATTGCTATTCACAGGCCTCTAGATCTATTTCTATTACCAAGACAGGCAGACACACACTCACACACAAATACGCACACAGAATCCCTGATGAAAGTCTCCCACACTTCAGGGTAGATGTCATGTTCCAGTGTAGCAGAGATATATGGCACATTAAAAATGAATGGAGAAAGGTGGAATGTCTCAGATGGAACATAGTGTTATACCTTGCAGTGCTTTCTCTTTGGTGTACCCGCTGAATTTTTCACTTCTCTGTGTATCTCTCTCGCTCTTGTCCTGTATCTTACATTTCAACAGTCTGTTTGTTTTCAGGGGTCACGATGTGGCATTATGATCAGCACTAACACAGCAAACTCCCTTTCAGCTTATTCTCACAACACCAGGTGACCTTTATAAAATCTGTAAAGATAACAACAAATATCTCCAAAAGATTTCCCTCCAGGTCACACATTTCATTATGTAAACTGCAGCAGCAGCAATCATCTATATCGTTTTTTTTTTTTTTTCCCCCTCTCTCTTCGTCTGCTTTACTCTTTTGGGTCTTTTGGGGCCTGTGTGACACATTTAAGAGAACTGTGGCAGAATGTGGCAATTTCAAATCACATTCCACTCATCAAAACAGTGAGAGAAGGCCAGGAAGGTCATAGTGAGACTGGAGATGGGAAAGAACAAGGGTTGGTCATGATGAGTGTTTGATCCAGGAATGAGAAATGGCAACAAGAAAGTGGATGCCCATCAGAAGAATGCACAGAAGAAGATGGGAGGAAGAAAGGACACAAAGAAAGAAGGAGAGAAAGAAAGAACGAATGATAGAAAGAAAGATATGACAGGATGCTTGTTGAAATTCCTGCATATTAAAACTTGCCACATTTTGTTCAATTATGAGACTGTTTGAACAAGTTCTTTGGTGTCACTTGGTTTGATATCAATACGCGATGTGACCTTAAGTTTGAATATGCATATGTGCAAAGAAATTACTTTTCATAAATACAATGCCTTGAACATATATTTTCAAATATATGTATAAATTAGTTTTTAAGTTAGTATATAAAAATTGTGTTCTGAATCATTTACTATATTCAAAAATATGTTTGCTTTTAAAGTTGTGATCAAATGGAAGAAACGACAAATGTTTTCTTTCATACTGTGACGTACATTTGAGTGAAACTGATTATTGAAAAAGAAAAACTGTAAAGCGGGAACTTGGTTCTATCCATCTGTTGTTGATTAGATGAAAGCAGATCTGAAAGCGAGCTTGCAGTCGACTGTAATAAAGGGGCGGAGTCTAAGGGGAGTGAAAGCAAATGGTTAAAGAAGTCTGGGTCAAAAAAATTGTAAAGAAACAAAAACATAAACAAAGGCAAAATGTTTGCAATAAGATCACTAGCATACATTAGGAAAATAGGGTTTAATTTAATGCTGACTCTAATATCCAGGAGTGCTGTAATGGGGGGTGGAGGGTTAGGATGAATCCAAGGGCTCTGGGTCAGAGAGGGGGCCTGACATAAAATTTCGTAAGATATCTACCAAGGGAGACCGCCTGCCCCATCTGGAACATGGTTTCTACCAATATGTCAATATGCTATTCAATGGGCCCAGAAACCACAGCGGTGCCCCTGCTAATATCAGTTATACCAGAAAGACTCGGGAGGTGATGAAATGAATCAATAATATTTATTTAAAAATAAAACAGCAAATAGAAGCAACAATGAGTTCTTTGGTGTAGGCCCCATCTATAGCTTGCATCTGGAGCGTTGTAAATTATATCTGTTCCTGCCTGAAGGAGAAGGCAGGGGCGGAGCCTACACCCCCCCCCCCCCCCCCGATGCATGGACAGGGGCCGACCTGGTGGTGGGTGGGGAGGATGGAGGTAAATGTCAATGTCAGTATCTGTGAATGCAAGAAACAGTGAGTAGAGAACTTTATATACTTTATATAGAGTGTTGAGTGATTGGTTATCTCTAAATGTAATGTATGATGTGCGTAGCATCAAGTCTTTCGCGGTAGAACTTCCATTTATCTTGATGTAAAAATCGCCACAGAGAACCCATATGTAGTAGTCTACCATTACATTTTGATCTGTTCACCACAAAAAATAAATTCTTCAAAACATCTCCTTTTATGTGCCATGGATGTATGATAAATTCATACAGGTTGACAATTACCATTTTAAGATTAATTATTATGTTAAAATCGTTACTGAAACAGACCTACTTCAGAAATGGATATCTATCTTAATTTGCCTACTATATAGTAGATAACTGCTTCAGGGAATGTTTTAACAATATGGAGATGATGTCAAGAACAAAAGACAGGTGATGGCACGCCGGTGAGCGTATAAGGCCATAGCAAATTACAGATGGTGGCAATCTAATAATCATCTGCATTCATGACCATCTCTCCTCATCTCCTTGTCTGAATGCTTCAGCCTAAAGCGGGTCCTGCGAGAGCATGTAAAATTCTCTCCTCTGGTCCGTAGACATACGGCACCCTCGCCGATAAAGACTGATGCTCTGACTGACTTCCTCAACAGTGCCAGTGCATACATAGGTCAAGAGATGCCTCTGTTGTTTCTTGACTCATCTTGACAGGCAGGTGACAGAGATTAATAGCCCCTCTATTGACTGACTAACTTGCAGTTCCTTATCGTTGGCTTGGCCCAAGTGCACAGCGCTGCTATTAGAGGTATAATTGCAAAGACATTTAAAGCGTTTTCCCTTCGGGGATGGTGGAATCCAATAAAGCTTTCATAAGAGCCGAGGCAAGATGAGGCATGGTGCTCCCTGCACACACACGCACACAGTGGCAACGGAGGACGAAAGATGAGAGAGATCCTGTAAAATTGTCTGCATCAAGACAATAAGGTGATTTATGGTGCATTGCACAACTCTGGTAAAGCTGATTTATTAAAAACACACAAGGAATCTGTACATATGACAGCTGTCCTGTCAAGTACGTCGAATAAATGTGAGCTCTGCCCCAAACATTGTCTGCATAAAAATATATAGTGTATATGGCATTATTTCAAGGTTGCTAAACATGTATCTGAAATAGTGTGTGTGTGTGTGTGTGTTGATTTGATAGGTGTGTAGGTGGAAGATGAAACAGGGAGGGCTGCTGAATATGCAGGGATAATCTGGGCTCTAACTCAATTGTGCAGAAATGAAGTTAGCCACTTCAGGCGAGTGAGAGCCAGGGGTCAGAATGGGCCGTGCCCTCCCTGTCAGCAAGCAGACAGGACATAGGGGACACAGGGAGGCACTGACCCCCCTCTATCCAGCCCCACCAGGACATCACTGACACCTGAGAGCCGATAGAAACACCGCAATTTACACTTACCCAGAAGGAACAATCCATCAGAAACAGCGCTAATTCAAAAGAGATGGGAATCATTAAGAACTTAACAATTCCAATTCTGGTTCCATAATAGATACATCAACTTTTCTTTTTCTAATTTTAAGAAATAAACAATTGGAAAAAAGAAGAAAGAAATGTGACTCCATTTTCAAATGATGAGGTAATTTTAAGAAAATTCACTAAAAAGAACTGACTTCACATTAGAGTCATTCAGTCAGAAACTGTTTTAGCTCCACTATAAAGAACTGACGACACCCGTGTTTTTTTTTGGAATGGTTCTACACTGGTTGTGTTGTATGATTCTGTTTAACTTTAAATTATTAAGAGTAATAAATTCCAGAATTTAACTTACAGATTGCGTTATGTTATGTTATTTTTTTTTTTTCAGTAAAAGAACTGACTCATAAGAGTGATTTGATTCGGAATCAGATCAACACTAAAAGTGTAACCTTTAGCTATGCGTTGTCATATGAACAACCAGTAAGTAACTACACTGATCTGTGATCTTAGGTCTCACAGTTGTATGCTGTTTGTATTTGATTCACTAAAAAAGACCAACTGATTAGAGTCATTCATTCAGGAATCAGATTACACTGAGTGCATTTTATGTTTAGATTTACTAAAAATTGGCTCATGAAAGTCATTTGTTCTGGAATCGGACTACACTGACTATGGTGTATGTTTTAAATTCACTAAACAGATGAGACTCATAAGAGTGGTTTGCTTGGGAATCAGACTACACTGGTTGTGTTGTATATTTTTGATTCACTAAAAAGAATCAGCTCATAAGAGTCATTCGTTCACGAATCGAATGACAGTGATTGCATTGTCTGCTTTTAATTAAACCTAAAAAAATGGCCCAATAGTCATTTGTTCTGTAATTGGACAACACTTCTTGCACTGTTTTCAGCATCACTGAATAAACTGAAAAAATAAATGTGGGAGAATTGTTAATGTCACCTTGGTTCTGGTATTTTTTCACAATAAGTATTGGTTCTTGGTTCCCGATCTTACTATACAGTACAGTATGTGGTACCATAAACATATTAAAAACATGTTGTAATGAAGCTCACAAGCACATAAGAGCCGACAGTCTTGTCATCCTGTGGTTTAACACACACTCCACTGAGCTGAAAGCACATTTCTCAGGCATCAGTGAAAATGTGCAGGCTCGCCTAATTTCCGTGTAATCTGGTTAGACTGTGAGCCCTGCTCCGACCTTGTCTCACTCTTCACTGCTGTCGTTCTGCCGCAGACAGGAGGTGAAATGCCCAGAATTAATGCAATAAAACTAGATGTGTGTCTGTATGTGTGTGAGGTAGATGCAGAGGGATACTGAGAAGTGGGTTGGGACAACCAAAGTGCAGAGTTTGTACCAACTGCAGCCTCAGGTTTGAGCCAAGAAAGACATAAGCAATCAGTCTCAGGGTTTGTAGTTTTGGCTGCTCCCTTGTTGCAGTAGCTGTCAGATCTTGTCTTTTTCATCTCACCTTGGACAGGGACTGGTATTCGAAGGGTATAAATAAGTCTTTGAGGTCAAAAGCAGATCAGTAATGTCCTCAAGTCAAAAGTGCAGTTTTTTTATTGGCAGTACTGTAAGCCCTTTTAATGGGACTCATTGGTTTCAAACAGGGTTATGTTTGATCAATCTAATTTAAGTAATGCTATAGTTATGGTATTATAGCTCATAAAGAACCCACACCTGCAGAAATCAGAAGAAAGCTCTGTCTATTTTCACAGAATTGGAACATTTCTCATTCTCAAAGCTCTACACACACATGGAACAGTGGGCAGCCATTTATGCTGCGGTGCCCGGGGGAGCAGTTGGGGGTTCGGTGCCTTGCTCAAGGGCACCTCAGTTGTGGTATTGCAGGCCCAAGACTCGAAGGTTGTGGGTTCAAGTCTCAGGCCACAATACCACGACTGAGGTGCCCTTGAGCAAGGCACCGAACCCCCAACTGCTGCCCCCGGGTGCCGCAGCATAAATGGCTGCCCACTGCTCAGGGTGTGTGTTCACGGTGTGTATGTGTGTGTTCACTGCTGTGTGTGTGCACTTTGGATGGGTTAAATGCAGAGGATGAAATAGATTCTGAGTATGGGTCACCATACTTGGCTGTATGTCAGTTTCAGTTCACACTTCACTTCACTACACATTCCCTGCCCCTTTGTTCTTTTTTGGTCCCAGTTCTATTAATTTACTCTATTAATTTATTAATTTATAAATATTTGCAATGCATTTTATACATCTAATGACTCGAATACACACACTGATGTGCAGGTTTTATAATTGATTTAAATTTGACCCTCAACTAAAAAAAAATTTAAAATATCATATAATTTCACCCTTTTATGAAGTTAGTCCAGGGCTGTAAAATGGTCACGTGAAGTGCTCCCATAATATAATGAATTAATCATCCATGATGCTTGCAAAAATAAATAAATAAATAAATTAAAAATAAAAAATAAATAAATAATGTAAATAAATGTAAACTACTTTTTGAAAATAAAATTTTCTAAAAGTTATGAAAACCATATACAAAAAATACATTTCTATCGACATTTTTAAGAAATCCTTTTATCATGGACACTTTTATATGTCATTGACCTGACTATTTTTTGGCTACCAATAAGACTATAGTGCTATAATCTCTACAGAATTTCACACATATTGTCTTTATATTCTGCCTAGGTTTAATAATTTTTCTCGTCAGCAAAAAGGTGAACAAACAATGAACCTTTAACCAGAAATTTACCTGATGTGAACTCTGCAATATCCATAATAAACCAAAAAAGCCAGCGGGGAAGGGATGTTGTAGGAGACATAACAAGCCTAATGACACATACATACCACCACAACACCACATCTGCCTTGTATCCTATAGGCACTGGAGTGCAGGTACTGCAGAGCCCCACAGGAATCCCTCACAGCAAGAGAGACAGACAGAATCGCACATTTTCAGAGATGTGAAATAGAGGGCAACCTGTCAATGCCAAAGCATCCTGAAAAACAGCCTGTTAAAGAGGTCTGCAAATGAGTCTATCGACAGACACACACATGCACTACACACATGCTCTGTCACTTTGAGGTGAGAAAGATGGACAGGCAGTATGGTTTAACATTTCTAGAAAGTATATCTTCACACACATCTTAAGGCAAAAGCCTTGAGACATCAGTGAGAATCATTCATCTCCACCCCTCGGAGATGAAGGTGATATTATTTAGCGTGCTCAGTGATGATGTCTGGCTTTCATTATTGCCCTCTTGCAATACCACAAGCTACCTACAGGAGGTGCATTTTCACTGTGCCCACTTTCAGAGCACACATACTCACATAAGCCAGAAAGCTTTCAAACAGGTCTTCAAAAATAACGAAAATTCTACAACCAAAACAAATCAACTGATGTACAATTACAATTTAAGTAACTTAATTTTAAAGTAATTTCATTTTACAAATTTATGTGGACTGCAAGGAATGGAAATCAGTTGTGACAAAATATTCAAGAATGGTGTTGCATTAGAAAATTTTAATTAAACTTTTTTTTGACTGATCTGATATGGGTTAGATTAAGTCTTAAGAAAAAAAGAATGGAAAATGACTGACAATGACTGACATTTGGCGCATATATGCTATAGCCCTACCGACTGTACTGTTTCTGCAGCCTGTGCACTGCATGCATTCATTCAGTACACTCCAAGAAATTTTTTTTTTTCCTCATGACTGAACATGGTAACAGAAAAACTTCTTTACAGTGGTCACAAATGAATGAAAACGCCTTATGAAACAGCATTGTGTTCTTTATTTTCAATAAGGCCCTGGCCTTGTGGAGCTGCCACATCTATTGTTCTGTTCACATCAGTTGCCCCCTGCCTCCGCTGCAAAGGGAAAAGTTTAAGAAAATCTCACCTTTACCCATCACATCTTATGAACAGCTGAGCTTTCCCTCCTTGCTACTCCTACACAATCATAAACACACACACACACACACACACACACACAAAGATGCCAACAGACATATGAAGGAAGTGCACAAAGATAAATTTGATCGAGAGAGGAAGAGCAGATAAGGTGAGGAGAGTAAATGAAAATACGAAGAAGGATAGAAAACAAGCGATAGACAATGGAGAGGTAAGAAGATAAGGAAAAGCAAGAGACTGGTCAGATAACAAAAAAAACTTTGTATTTATGTTTCATTTATAATATAATTTTCAATTTTATTCTAATTAAAGATATCTATTTGTGTGGAATATACTGTAGATGTGTGTATGTATGTATTATTATTATTTTTTAAGAAATTCATGCTTTTATTCAGAAAGATGCATTAAATTGATCAAAAGTGACAGTGACAGTTAACATTGTTACATAAATGCTGTTTCTTTTGAAATGTCAGTTCACCAAAGAATCCTGAAAAATAACCCTTTGCATACGATATATACATGTATTGGTGGGTGAGTGGTTTACCTTACAAAAATAACTCAACATCAGCAGTCTTTACTGTTTTCTGGCAAGCCTAATGGTTTGATGACAGAATACGCGATTGGAGAGAATGTGCAGCTGAGCTGATGCAGGTCAAATATCCACTGCACTCTACTCATGTTCACTGACAAACTGCAGCTTGCTTGGGTCATAAACAATGCCAAATGTCACCCATGTTCTGGGTGATGATTGATTAGTTTGAATGCAATTTGCAAGAGTAAAATGCACTCAGACCATCTCAGATTATGGAACAAGAGCAAATGAAGTCATGTGATCCACAACTAGTCGACACAGACCCAACACATCAACTAGTGGCAGAACTAATTAACTAGTTAGTACAAGCTCTAATATATCTTTTCATACAGCTTTCAAGGACACACAAGGACAGATAAGGAGGGTGCATTCATCGATTTTCTTATAGAACAAAGAGCAATGAAACTTAAAAAGCGTGTTTAAAAGCCAGCTTTTAAAATGTCCACCTTCACTGCTATTTGTGCTAAAGGTGATCTACATCTCTCTGTCCTTGTCCTACCCGCTCTGACCGAAGACTCAATTAAAGCTCAGTGCACACTAGTGAAGCCCCCAGGCCATCAGACCAGCTAATTAAACTACAGGCACTTACCATGGGAGTTAATGGCCTTCAATTATGAATGAAGGGCTGAAAGCTCAATCAGTGGGTTGAACACAAACCTTGCTGGTCACAAAAGACCACAATGTCCTTCCTGATCTTCACCACCAAAAAAAGGCTCTCATTTTTGCTCAAAAACAGCTGTATTGGTCCTGAGAGAGAGAGGGAGAGAGAGAGAGAGAGAGCAGAAGGAAAGTCAAAGTATGTAATGACCAGAATAAGCCAATTTAAACAATCATTAAACATTTTTGTTGATATAAATGGTTTTGTTGGATGCTGGTTACTCACAAATCAGCGATGAAGTGCTTGACTGCTTTTCTTGATTAAACATCCTGTCGAGATTTCAAGAGGTGGTAGAATGATTTTTGCAAACATTTTCAAATTACAAAGAAAATTAAACATCTTTCTCAGTTTAGTTTGAAACAAAAGGGCTTTTTTATAGGATGTCTTCAAAGACTTATTTCAGCTATCAAGGCAACATTTATAATTTTTTTTAAATGTTTAAATTAAATTAAACTTCAATCTTAAGAGAAATGTTAATCAGAATCAGAATCAGCTTTTATTTGCCAAGTGTGCGCAAACACACAAGGAATTTGTTGTGTTTTTTCAGGAGCTCTTGGTACATACATATACTGTATAACATGGGAACAGAAAGAATATTTAAATAAGTAAGGCTAAGGAAAAAGGTAGAGAATAAAAATGTGTTGGTTTGAATAAATAAAAATAATAATGAGGCATACATTCGGAACAGAAGACTTATGTACAGATTTGTGCATTCTACACTGGATATAACCGAATAAATAAAATATGTTTATGTATTTACATAATATCTAATTATTGGCATTTTCACAGGTACTGAGAAATGTATAATAAAAAACAGATAGTAACTGCTACAGTCACTGTTGTTAACACTTTCGAGTAGGGAATATATATTCACTATTAACTAGGAGTTTTCCCTGAACAAACTTTAAGTGTTAACTAACTGTTTAAGTTGGAGATAGCATGGGGGAAAAACTCTTGTATTAAAAACTGTTTTATGCCTAGATGTTCTAGTGCACAGAGATCTGTAACGTCTACCTGAGGCCAGGAGTGCAAACAAGTTGTGGCTGGGGTGAGAGGGGTCTATGATGATGTTACCAGCCCGTTTCTACACTGTGCAGTTGTACAAGTCCTGAAGGTTGGGCAGGTGCACGCCAATTATCCATTCAGCTGACCTAACAGACCGTTGCAGTTTCTTTATATCTGATTTGCGGGCTGACCCAAACCCAGACAGTTATATAAGTCCACACAACTGATTCAATAACAGCAGAGTAGAACCGTGTCATCTGCGCCTGTGGCAGGTTGAACTTTTTCAGTTGACAAAGGAAGTACAACCTCTGCTGGGATTTTTCACAATAGAGTCAATGTGATTGTCCCATTTCAGGTCCTGAGAGATGGTGGTGCCCAGGAATCTGAATGACTGTACTGCAGCCACAGTGCTTTTCATGATGGTGTTCATGATTATAAAATTTAAAACAAGGTCCCCATTTGACTTGTTTTCATAGAGCTGCTTACTGAATCTAAAATTCTGCAAAAAATCACCACCAACAATGACTCCGGACCACACACACATACACTTTGATATATATATATATATATATATATATATATATATATATATATATATATATATATATATGGTGTGCGATGGTGTTCTGAAATGCCCCTATTTTTCTTATATATTTATTTTTAAATCAAATGTAAACTTAGGTCATAGTCACATTTTCTTAGTTAAATAACCATTACTTAGGCTACACTATCAGAAAAAAAAAAAACTTTTATATTTTTACATTAACAATGTAATCAATATTCTATTTATTAAAGCCATGTTATAATCTCATCAACAAGCATTTTACACTTATTCCAAAATAAACTCAAGGCAGTAACAAATTAAAAAATATATTTTACTTGTTAACTTATGTTCAGTTTTTAACTTTTTTGGAATTTTTCGAATCATCAGCCATCAAAGCTTGGTAAATATGTCACAGACACTGAGATTTACTTTCAGTTTCGCCAAGTTGATTACTCACTAAAAACTCCCACAGATCATGTTTTCATGCATTTTAAGTCTTACTTTGACTTTTAAAAAAGTGGTTATATCTAATAAGTGTGTGAGTTGTTTTTTTGGTGAGTGGGATTTTATCACATGAACCAATCACCAGCCGAATTCCCCCATTCATTCTCAATTACCCCCCACCAAATTCACAGCATGCTTAAGGTGGTCTGTTAAAACTCAGTGGGCTCAGGTGAGGCTAGAGAAATGCAGAATCCTCCCGTAACCTTTCCCGCTGGTATTGCTGTTGGACAATGTTTCTTCTTTAAAAACCAGTGATTTATAGACTAGATTTTTATTTTAATAATATTTTTTTTCTCATCCAATATTTTCAGGAGACACTGCCTCCTCTGAAGAAACGCCCCTATCCCGACTGACATTATTGTTTATTTATTGTTTATACTGTAACTGAAAAAACAAGTTATTTATTGTGTCTAACAAAATTTTCTCCAGGTGTTATAAACCTCCTTGTAGTTTATCATTTGAAAATATGTTGTGGCTTCGGGCTTTGCTGGCCATTTTTCAATATGTTGGGCAGGATAAAAAGATAGCATATAACAGCTCACCATCCTGAGCCATTACTTAAGAACAGCATGATGTCATACACACCAGTGACAGACTGAAAGAGAGAGAGAAAGCTGCACTGGTCTAAGGTTGGTCTCCTCATTAGAGAAGACCACCTTCCTCAACCCAAACTAGCTGCACTGGTCTCAAATGAAAGAGCTCTCCATCACATTTCTGTCTCAATGCCTTCACACGGAGTGCCCTCTGTTTGATGATGCCCCATTGTGTCCAGGACGATCCAAACATGTTTACCCACACACAAACAGCTTCATCCACAGACAACATTCAATATGCCTGACTTGGTATTAAGCTTTTTACAGGTCACACAGCATTATGAGCCATGGAACATTGCAAACATCTCAACCAATCACAACCAATCACAACCATTAATAGTCCATCTGTTCATATTAACAGCATTTTAGACATGGTATCAACTACACGGTTTAGGTAAAAGTAATCTGTAGATGCTAAATATGTGCATATTGTATCAAAATTTGTCACAAATAGTCAACCCCAAATGCTCTATAAGTCACTTTAATTAAAAGTGTCAGAATGTAAATGAAATGCTGCAAAGACAAGATATTCTTTCTGGATGTTTAATGCCATGCACACCTCCTGTGTTGTGTGAACAATAGCATGCTTTAAAGTAATCATTTCAGAAGGCATAATAATAAATGTGTAAGAAATTAATTAATTGAAATCCAACTGGTTAATTGTGACAGAAAACAGAAACATTTACACAGCATGAACTGATTGAAAATTCTAAATCGAATCAGTGTGAATGAGAGCGGCACAGGAAGATCAACTTCACTCCAACTAAAACTCACACATGAGGAAGTAAAGAGAAAAAGACAGAAAGAATGGGAGAGAGAGCATGAGAGAATGCAAATGAGTGAAAGAACCACTGAGCTAAGCTTTAATGGCTAAAAACATTTGAATTCACCATGGAAGCCTTTTATATCCATGATAAATGGAAAATAAATTCTGTTAAGTTCTGTGTCATAATGGCCATTGTGCAAATGACTGAATATGTGTTTTTATCCTCATTATAACTCATCAGGATGACTTCCTCATCAGGAAGTCAGGCGCAAATAAAAACAAGTGGCAGTTTCTGCAAATTGGGTACAAAATAGAGCCTAAAACTCTTAAAAAATTAAGTTTTTTTTTTTTTAATTAAATGTTCATTGTCCAACCTTCAGAAAATGTCTGTCAGCCTTAGGGAGTCAAATTAAACTTGTTTTATTTTCTATTCATTTTATATTAACCCTTTTACCAAATTTTGAGAATATGGTTAAATACAGTGTAAAACCATTTGTCTAACAATAAACAGCAGATGAACCTCAAAATAAACAATATTATTTAAATTTATTAAAAAAATAATATACAAATTCTTTGGCTAGGCTTGCTGTATGACTTTAAATTATTATTCATTAAGCTCCTAGTTTGGGACTAGATATAAATATATATTTTTACTACAACAAATGGCCATCTTAAGTGGTGAATATAGATATTTGATACATTTGAAATTACTTTTTCATACTAGGTTACTGTCAATACTACACTGTTATACAGTTATACTGCTCAGAAAAAAAACAAAAACATTTTTATTCAGCAAGGATGCATTCAATTGATTAAAAGTGACAGTAAAAAAAACATTTAGATTGTCACAAATGAATCTTGAAAAAATGTATCAGTTTCCACAAAAAATATAAAACATTTTCTTTAAAATGATCATATTTCACAAATATTAGTGTTTTAATGTATATATATGTATATATATATATATATAAAACCCAAAAAACAAACCTGTCTTCGTGAGCATACATTTTGAATGGTAGTATATCTAAGAGATCCAATAAAAACAAACTGAGATCTGTGCTTCAAATTTTTATCAACTCATGGGACACTCAAGCATACTGTATTCATAGAAAGTGTAAATCCTCCATCTAAAGTCCTCTTATGTAATATTGTATGTGTGCCTGTCTGCTCCCATGGGTGTATATCTGTGCGTTTGTGTGTTAGCATGGCATTTGATTTCCCATCAACGCTGAGAGTGATGCTTCTCTTGTTTGATGTTTTTTTCTCCTCCTTTGAACTTCAGAGGTCTGCGGACTCCAGTTTCCTCGAAGTCAGGAGCAAGAGGGTTTTTACAGAAGCTCAACACCTGTTGTTTGTTTGGCTTACACAACGGCATGCAGTGTCACAGACAAACCTGTGGCACTTTCTACCTCTCCATCACACTCTGATCTATCTCTTTCCCCTCCATCTCTATTTAGTCTCTGCCTCCTATTCCATCTGATCCCTCTATGAGATGCTCCATTTTTCCTTCCTGATCTTCCTCACTTTCTGTTTTCAAATGCAAAGACTGTATGACTTCAGTGAATGTCTTTGTCAGCCATATGAGCACATGAAATACATTTATGGTTATACACACACACACACACACACACACACACACACACACACACACACACACACACACACATGCAAACACAGTGACAGATTAGGTGCAGACCACTTACCAAGTGTGGTTCCCAGCCGCCTCCTGCAGCAGACTGTTGACTCCCTATGGCAGGCTGTAGGGTCGTGAAGGTCATGGGGTGGTTGGTCTGGGCCGGGCATCAAGGGACAGCAGCCCACACACAATTAAATTAGTTTGCACTTGGCACTCATTGCATCTGCCCCAAACCTGTGTATCCCGCTGATTTAATTTCCTCTCCTCTTCTGCAGTGAGTCTCTCCACTGCCCCTTGCTGACCACTCCATTTACCTTTTATAGAGAGAAAGAGATTGAGACAAATATATTGCAAATATATTACCCATTACTAAACACAAAATATGAAAAAGCAGGAAAAAGGTAGCTTTTCGTTTGGACAAAATGTGTGCTATTAGGCCAGAATAAGATAAAAGTACAATACAACAACATCAGCAAAATAGTGGTGCTAGAAATCTAAGGGTTCATTATCAACATGGTGAGACAGCGTTTAGCTATTATGCTATTCACAGCTGGAATCAGCATCCAGAAAATGTCAGATGTGTCCCGACGGAAGCCATGTTTCAGCAACAACAACAAAAAAATGTTTACCAGTGCGTTCTCTGACTAAACTCTGTGCTACACTTTAAAAATATTGACTGGACTGCTTTCTTTAATTTTAATTCATATGTTTTGATTTATACTTTTACTTTTCTTATTATTTATTTATTTATTGATTGTTTGCTTTGTTACAATTGCCTTTTTTATTAGCAGGCCTATGTCCACTCTAAGTATGTTTGACTTAGAGAAACCAAGGAGTTTTAAAAAAACATCTTTGTTCTGCAAACAGAAGACATAGCTGATCAAATATTTATAAGTTGATGAGATATTTTTAGAAAAGTAGTATACAAACAGTGGACTTTTACAAACAACACACAAGCGTAGTCTTTCCCCATCCACACACGCTCATTACTAGCACACAGCATGGAGAAAATGTGCCCTGTAGGCGAAGCTCTCCATAGAAAAAAAACCCTGTTTTGATCTCCGCCACGTGCTTCTGTGCTCTTCAAAGTGACGTGTTAATTCAATACCGTCTACAGATTCAAAACTATCATTATTTCACAGTTCTGAGGGAGCCGGCAAAGAAAGCTCGAGTGATGGAGGGGCAAGAGAGAGATGAGAGCAGGAAGGTGTTCTTGATCAAATGCATGATGAGGGCGAAGGCGGAGCAGGATGCGGCGTTATGATTCCATTAATTGGGGGCTTTCTTGCAAATGACCTGAAAGCTGCAATTACCTTCCCCAGAAGGACTCCATTATGAATGTCACACCTGCGACACACATACACACGCTTGAAATGTTTCTTTATATTTCCTGTCATTGACTGCAAATGAGAGTTTTTAGTGGATTGCATTACTTGCACAATGGTTTTAATGTAATTGTGCAGATATTTACACAATACCTCACACATATCATTCAATCATGCATTGCTTTTTCTCCTACATTCCCCCTCTATTCCCTCAGCATGCGCACATACTCCGTGGAACAGGATGATGACATTAGTTGCAGGAGTTGGCTGGTCTCCAGGTGTCCCGGTGTTCTGTAATATTGTCACTCCCATATTTTCACTCCTC
Source organism: Cyprinus carpio (assembly GCF_018340385.1). Taxonomy (NCBI): domain Eukaryota; kingdom Metazoa; phylum Chordata; class Actinopteri; order Cypriniformes; family Cyprinidae; genus Cyprinus; species Cyprinus carpio. The sequence continues at coordinate 20,319,028 of NC_056589.1, forward strand.
CCGTCCCAGCCTCTGTTAAAGCAAACTCAATCAACCCCTCCTCGTCCCAGAACCAGCGATGTGTGCTTTCCCATCTCACAATGCATGAGGGCCATGTTTGCTTTGAATATACAGGGTGCAGGGTACACACAGCAAAAATATATTGTCACTCCTCGGTAGGTGAAAGTATATATCATGAGTGCTGAATGTGACTACTGTTAGTCATCATGAAGGCAAGTCACACGAATCTTTGTGTACCTTTAATAAGCTTTGGAATAACAAAGGGATAATTCTATGAAGCACAGTCAGTCATAATTGCATGCACCCCATGTTCTCTTTTTAATAATGAATATACTGCTTTTCACTTCAGTAATGTATTTCATTACAGTCATTGGCAAAAGACTAATGGAGGAAACAAGGTGTGCAATCTGAGAAGCTAATGAACATTTGAAGTGTATATGGGGAAGGTCCTGTGGGGGTTAAGGTCCTACCTTAAAGGGACAGTTCAACCAAAAATATAATTCAGTCCACATTTACACATTACCTTTATGTCATTCCAAATCTGACACACACGCACACACACACACACACACACACACACACACACACACACTTGCATTTCTGGTTTAAGGGGACCATGTCATTATACGCATTTGTGTCCTCATAAACCATATATACCAGAAATAAGATATTTTGAAGAATGGTTTTTACTGTTTTTCTGTTTAGTGAAAGTCATGGACTAAAACAACTGAAATACAAATATTATATTTTGTGTTCAAAAAACATGTTTCTTTCAGGTTTTTAAAGTGCATGATAAAAATGATTTAATTCAATATTGATGGAGCAACATAATTTTTTTAAAAAATGGATATAAAGACAGCAAACAAGGGAGTTTTTGTAATATAATGTAGATATGATTCAGGTCAATTTTGATCAGCCAAATGTGTTACCATATACAAATATTTTTGATACAAAGATATCTTTGATTAAAATTAAGCAAATTCTTTTCAAAATGTCCACAATCATCCCAGTTTATTTTTTAATCCCTTTTATCATTTCATAATGGTGCAAGATTTTTCTGCATTGTTCTTATTTTAGTAAATAAATGAATGTTTTATGTTGGAGTTGCTATGCATCATTAATAAAGGTGCAGTAACTAAAAATCATACCGATCAAAAGACTGTGGGGCTCCACCTCCAGTTCCACTCCTGGGACAGCTTAGTGTGACCCCGTCAATCAAACACACCTGGTCTGACAGTCCAGCTGTTCTCTGTTTCTATGGGAACAGGGGCTCTTGGTGAGGAGGGAATGCTCTGAAACAGGTGAGAGTAGACAAATTCACTGAGGGAAATCAGTCAGTTCAGGCATCTGTTAATCAACCAATCAAACAGTCAGTCTGACCTTGGGATCATCACCTTAAGTGGACAGATTAAAGAATATATTGATTAGGTGTACAATATTTAACAGTTGAACAATGGAATAATGAAAGAACTTCAGGTATATAAAACAGACAGAAAGACAGATAGATAGTTCAGTCCAATCTGCTTATTAAAGAAGCAGTGTAGTAAGTCTAAATGTCAAGGGCAAAACTTGTGACTATGTAGGACTGTGTGTTTGCTTGTACGTGGCATAATGGGAAAAAATGGCTTTGGAGACTTTCAAGCTGCAGGGAAGCCAGTCTGTTAGAGGTTTCCACTTAACCCAAACAGATGTTCAGATGACTCGGTGTGTGTTTGTGTGTATCTACATAATATGACCTCTGATAAAGTGCAAAAGCATTTTGTGCTGACGCAGCTCCCTTGAAAGAGAATCTGTTGTTCCAGTAAAACCACACCCCTATTTACAAATATGCTCAAACACACACCTCACCAACCACTTGGCCCTCTCTCTCTGCCTCTTTTTGTCTGTCATCACAATCTCTCTCTGTGTTTGCTGACGAATATGGAAGATAAATGTCAGTGATCCCTCATCCCCCTCTTCTATATGCATTGAGCTGTTGTGACAGTCTTTTAGCAGTGCTGCTACGTCTGCAATTCAATACTGAATGAATAAAAAGAAAAAAGTTTAACTGCTCTTTCTCTTATTTTTCACACAGCGGTTTTTTTTTAATTCACTGGCAATCACATTTTATTCATTCAGTAATTAGCTTCAGGTATAAAAATGTTGGTCAAACCAAACAGTACAACACAAGCATGCCTGTTTGATTTCTACATGAAAAAGAAAATATACAGTTTGTATATCTTTGATATTTCAATGGTTCCTTCTTGACACCGTTTGAAATTCAATGGAGAGCAAATTGGATGTTTGCTCTAGTCTTCTACTTCTAGTTTTCTCTTGAAAAAAAAAAACATCTGAGTAATCACATATCTCTTCTATTGTATTTTCCTCTGGAATCGGACCAAAATATCAATACTGATATATCTGGGTCAATATTCGATAATCACTGATATATGCATGCTTCTCTTCATTTGTGGTGAAGCAACACAAACTGGGAAATATCAATATAGCCTAAATGTTCAGCACATAAAATTTGCCCTTAAAGCAAAGGTGTGAGAAACAGAGATGGTAAAAGTTCCTTGGAAACTCGTCAGTATTACTGAGAATCGCTGGTAATATAAGTCCAGATCTTCACGAATCCACAGTGTGGTTGAGAGACAGGGCAGTGGGTCATTGGGACTGCGGAGGTGTTACTTCAATAGATCTATGAATAGCATGTGAAGGTGGGTTATACCGTTGGGTTGTTGTAAATAGTTTTTTTTTTGGGTTATGGTAAACCACAAGATGAGGAGGTAGTGAGGAGAAGATTGAGGGTTTTCAGCTAAGCTTCATTGGGGCATTGAGGTCGATTTTCTCGGCAGGAGGAGGCAGTAATTGCTCGCAGGGCCTTAATGACTCCAGTGGGCCTGAAGCACATCTCTTCATCCAAGAGCCAGACAGGTGGTCTTCTCAGTCTAATAGTGAAGGGACTGGCCCCCGATGTGGCATCAAACCCAGCCTCTCACACCTGCCACCCCATTTGTGTGTTTGTGTGTGTCTGAGCATCACACAGCATTAAACGAACAAAAGAGAGAGTCACCCAGTCTGCTGAGATATCTGGCATCCTTTGTACAAGTCCCAATAAAATGATTTCAAACATCTGAACACCATCATACATTGTTCAACTTTTTCAGCTCGAAACAATGCTTCAACATCCCATCATTAATGACTTTGTTCAACACACTGTATTTAACAGTCCCTGTAGCTTTCTAGCTTTACAACGGTCTGAAATTTGAGCATAACTGATGTTGTTGGTGGTGCTCATTAACGGTGATCATCGTTAAGTAGACGGGCTTTTCTCTAGTGAAATGTGCACCTCTACAGCTTTGCAGAGCAGCGGAACTAGGGCATGACGTTAACAAATGTCACTAATGCACGCTGATAGACACCAGAGTATTACTCAGAGCCCGTCATCACACAACACACACAATACCAGAGGGAAGGCCAATAGCAGAATCAAAACATCTACAAACACTCATACACACAAATTTTCTAGATCTTTATATACAGTACGGATAAATAATCATATTATAAATAAAAATTAGAGAGTTCATTTAATAATATTAATCATATAACAACCATATATACAAATAATATAAAAATAAAAAACACTGATAAAAAGACATTGCATATAGACCAATAATTAAACAAATATTATCAACTCTAACTCTATTAACAATATTGCAGAATGGATCGCTATTGATTGTAGGTCAGTGATGAGCTGTTGTTCAATGATATGGAAATTAAACAATAATATTCTAAAGCCACTTTATATAGCCAAATGACTATTCAATGATTTACTCATCGGTCAAATATAATTTAATGTCACTTGATTATCTTAATTTGGGGTATTTTGTGAGAAATTCTGAAGTATTTAATTATGAATAATTTGATTAACAGTCAGTGTATCATAAAGTATAAAATAAAAGAAATAAAATAAAATAAACAGTTTAATTAGTTGACATCCCTAACAAAAATGCAGGGTACATAAATATCCACATACAAGTGCTGTTATGCTAATTTAGTACACACAAATGGTCTAAAAGGATCGCTGTGCTGCTCTACCTATTGTCTTAACGCAGAGCTTTAGTGTTTTGAGATTTTTGTAGCATAACAGACTGCCACAGGCTTGGTTGTTGCCGACACAGCCGTGGCACCACAGCGCAGTGGTCTCAAAGTGTCTAGGTGTGTGAGAATTTCTCTGCAGGTGTGCTGGTTCGGCTCCGTCAGACCCAGCCACCCTGTATCCTCTGAGAGCCCGATCAACAGATGGCATCGCGGCGCAGCCCTACAGGAGTGGCCTTCTCTCTCCCCCTAAAACCCGGCACTTCACCCTGTCCAAACCCAGCCCCCTGCCGCACGGCTTAATTACTGCCGCCGTTCTCCTCTCTGTTGTCCCAGAGTGCCGAACGGCTGGGAGAGGGTACGACGTTAGGGAGTGACTCAGCTTAGCCTGGAACAGTTGCCGAAATGGTAGGGGGTTGAGGGGGGGAGCTGCAATCTGGAGAGGACTAGGGTGAGACTTTGCTCTTGCTGCGCAGAAGCCTTGTGGTTAGAGCTGAGGTAAACAAACAAAGCCACATGCAGAGAGAGACGTCTGTGAATGTGTATGTGTGGTACACTGAGTGTTTACTTACACTTCAGCCTCTTTTTTACTTAATAATTCATTAACAATTATTTTCAAACCCCAAACCAGACTAAAAATCACAAAAATTAGCGATTTTGAATGTGTATATGCAAGTTTAGCAGCAGTAGGTACAGGTATGTAGTGTGGAATGAGAGGTGCCTAGAGCTCTAGGCAGAACAGATGGAGCGGCTGGAGCAGCAACCAGAGGCTCAAAGATGGGAGGACGGCTGCAGCCTCTGCCAGCCGAGTACCAGAGGACTACAGGATGGAGGTAGACCCCCATACAGTCTCCATGCCAGAGTGCATCTGCATTTGATTACAAAAATGTGAACATTTGTGAGTTTGGCAATGGAATTTGTTCCTAAAAATCACTCACTTGCAGATGGTTTAATAATATGTGTGAGTGAGCGTGATTCTCTAATGAGCATCTGGACGGGGTGTCTTATTGCTGCAGTGGCTTATATGTGTGTGTATGTCGAACTTGGGGAGCAGGGAGGGTCAGACTAAATGAGCCACATTAATAACCTGTGTCAGATGTGCTCTGGATGACCAGGGGAGCAGGCGAGGGAGCAAACAGGGCCTCGATAGTGTCACTCTTGCTATTTACTCTCGCTAATCTATGCAGAAAAAGCGAATATTTAAAAATAAAACATTTAGGAGAAAATAATCATATAAACTAACAGCTTGGGTGTATATTAATATTGATCCTGCTCCTGCTTGGTGTATTTGTACCAACAAACAGATTCCACAAGTAACACAAAAGCGATTTAGAACATAGTGGAAACAAACTGGAGTCTTTTATGTCTCAATGTGCTTGAAACAACAGCAACAACAAAAACACTACTACAAATATTATCTGTTATCTATTAAAAAAACCTTCAATGTACAAGATTCAATGTAAATAGTTAAAAAATAAAATAAAATAAACATTAGGGGTGGAATTTCTTCTCAGATATAAAGCAATTCATGCAGTCTCTCATAGTTTATCATAGCCAAAAAAAAAAAAAAAAAAAAAAAATGGTTTTATTAAAGGGATAGTTCACCCAAAAAAATCAAAATTATGTCATTAATGACTCACCCTCATGTCGTTCCAAACCCGTGAGACCTCGTTCATCTTCGGAACACAGTATAAGATATTTTAGATTTAGTCCGAGAGCTTTCTGTCCCTCCATTGAGAATGTATGTACGGTATACTGTCCACGTCCAGAAAGGTAATAAAAACATCTTCAAAGTAGTCCATGTGACATCAGAGGGTCCGTTAGAATTTTTTGAAGCGTCGAAAATACATTTTGGTCCAAAAATATCAAAAACTACGACTTTATTCAGCATTGACTTCTCTCCCGGGTCTGTTATGAGCGCGTTCACAGCACTAGTTTAGTGATATCCGGTTCGCGAACGAATCACTCTACGTAACCGGATCTTCTTGAACCAGTTTACCAAATCGAACTGAATCGTTTGAAACGGTTCGCGTCAACAATAAGCATTAATCCACAAATGACTTAAGCTGTTAACTTTTTTTAACATGGCTGACACTCCCTCTGAGTTCAAATAAAACCAATATCCCGGAGTAATTCATTTACTCAAACAGTACACTGACTGAACCGAGCCAGATAACGAACGAAACATTGACTCGTTCTCGAGTCAAGAACCGGGTGCATCGGTTTTCGGATCACCGGTAGTGATGGGAAGTTCTGTTCTTCTCCGCGAACCGGTTCTTTCGGACAGTTTGATTCAATAAACTGGTTGCCGAAAAACGGTTCACCAGTTCTTTTGAGCTCGACGTAATGACTTCATTGGCGATGATTGCCCTTTGATTCAAGCCTTCGGTTTACCCGCGCTCATAACATTAGCACAGAATCGGTTCAGAATCAATCAACAAAAGAACCAGTTCGGTTCAGACGCGCTGTGTGTCAGTCTGAATCACGCATGCGCAGTATCATCAGTTCCTCGGTTCTCGAACCGGACGCGTCCGACAGAAACGGTTCTTGACTCGAGAACGAGTCAATGTTTCGTTCGTTATCTGGCTCGGCTCAGTGTTCATCTTCAGTTCTCTCTTCACAGCAGTTCAGTCAGTGTACTGTTTGAGTAAATGAATTACTCCGGGATATTGGTTTATTTGAACTCAGAGGGAGTGTCAGCCATGTTAAAAAAGTTAACAGCTTAAGTCATTTGTGGATTAATGCTTATTGTTGAACGCGAACCGTTTCAAACGATTCAGTTTGATTTGGTGAACTGGTTCAAGAAGATCCGGTTACATTGAGTGATTCGTTCGCGAACCGGATATCACTAAACTAGTGTTGTGAACGCGCTCATAAACAGACCCGGGAGAGAAGTCAGTGCTGAATAAAGTCGTAGTTTTTTGATATTTTTGGACCAAAATGTATTTTCGATGCTTCAAAAAATTCTAACGGACCCTCTGATGTCACATGGACTACTTTGAAGATGTTTTTATTACCTTTCTGGACGTGGACAGTATACCGTACATACATTCTCAATGGAGGGACAGAAAGCTCTCGGAATAATCTAAAATATCTTATACTGTGTTCCGAAGATGAACGGAGGTCTCAAGGATTTGGAACGACATGAGGGTGAGTCATTAATGAGATAATTTTGATTTTTTGGGTGAACTATCCATAGTTTTATTAAGTGCTATGTTCTAAAAAGTACACATTCAAATCAGTTTTAAGTCACTTTTTTCCATTAAGGAATATTCAAACTTGGTTCTGCAGAAATGTTTTATTATCCACAAAAGTTGCATAATTTCAACAGGGATGGTGAAAAATCAAATCATCAGAAGTCAAAAATCATTTAATCACACTTATGTTCTAATGTGTGAGATGTTTTTGTCCATACAATTAAAGTCAGTTGTCATCAAAACTGTTCAAAATATCTTTGTTTGTGTTCCACAGAAGAAAGTCATACAGAGTTGTAACAAGTGAGTAAATGATGACAATATTACATTTCTTGGTGAACTAATGCTTTAAGCTTGTCTAACTGCACTGGAAATACCAAAAGACTTTACTTTTATGCATTTGGCAGACACTTTTATCCAATGCGGTGTTGCTTGTGCCATGCTCTATGTTAGATTGTGTCCTGAAAATTACTGATGTTACTTAAACGTTGTTTTTTGACCTCTCATCTTCCAATGTGTTTGACCATATGGGAAGGTGAATGTAGTGGTTAATTCCTATGGAAGCCTGTGATGGTGATAATGATAAAGACAATAATGATAAAAACAATTATGCATGTGTTTGTATGTGAGCATGTGTGTGTGAGTGAGTGATTTAGGTAAATTTAGCACTGATGACTCACTGGGCGGATGTAACGCCCACCTCCATCTGCAGGGGTCCCCCTGTCCCGTTTGAGAGCCTATCTCAACTGTACTTGTATGTATGTGTGAGCACATGAAAGTACAAAATAAACAAGAAAACAGAGGACAACCTATGGTGCTGCATCCGAACACTTCAGTTAAACACCCCCCACTCCACACCTTCTGCTCTTCACTCTTTACAGCTCTTTCCGTAAGTGCTCTCTACATTACTGTAACTTCACCACTTACTAATAACACTATGCATGGCATAGTTCCTCCAAATAAATTTAGAATATTTAAGGATTTGCAATAATTTTGCTGTGGCACCAGTGAACATGCATGTGTTAAAATAATCAAGCACCACAGTGTTAAATTTCTGTAGTAATATTTCAGCAATCAAACTGTGTCAGGTGTTTTGCGTAAGCTTTTTATAAATGTAATTAGATAGTGATGACAAATCACTCTTTTAATTGGTTCTTTTGAATAAATCGGGCAAACGGGTTAGCAAATCAGTCTGAAAAATTTGACCAGCTCAGTAAATAAGCTGAACCCATTCACCTGTAAAAGCTTCGTTCGTCTTCGGAACACAATTAAATATATTTTGGATGACAATCGGGAGGCTTGTGACTGTCCTATTAACTGCCAAGTAAATTACACTGTCAAGGTCCAGAAAAGTATGAATAGTCAGAATAGTCCATCTGCCATCAATGGTTCAACCATAACGTTATGAAGCGACGAGAGTACTTTTTGTACATGAAGAAAAACAAAAAATAACAACTTTCTTCAACAATTCGTCTCCTCTGTATCTCTCCGCATCACCGTAGCACCATTTTGGAGAACATCCGCTGGACGCAAGCACCTTACGCTTTTCTGTGTCAGCTGCGCTGCACGGAGGCACTGTTTTCATTCAAATCAAAGCTTAAATACACATAGAAAATGTATCCTTGTGTTGCAGCCTACAGTCTATGAAAGCAGCTGACACAGAAGAGCATAAGCTGCTTGCTGTCCAGCGGATATTCTCTTAACAATAGGACAGGACTGCAACAGAGTTTTGCAAGTCTGTTTGTTTGTTCCTGTCATTTCGATGACAAATGTTTTATAAACAAGGCCCAGTTCGATGCTGGATTTGCACATCGTTTGATACTGAAAGATGGAATGCTCCCAGCGATAAAAGATCCCAGTCATGAGCTGGAACCGCAGACGGTAAGTAAAACTGCCTCGAGTAAAACCGCATAAAATTTCTGTGTTTTGTTGGTAAGTGCTTGCGACTCTTTAGCTCCACCCACGACACGCCTCCAGTGGAGAGAAGTGTAAAGCTGTATCATTCTTTTATAAATTTGATAAAACTAAAAACCCTTCAGAGCTAAGAACGATGCAATACTACTATATAGGTACTCAAGATTAACATGAGATTGGATGAAACTATGTTATGTCCCCTTAAAAGTCCACAATTTACCTATTAAGTGTAGATTTGACTCTTCTTAACACAATCGTTTAATGAAAAAATTAATTTTAGGCAGGATTCTTTAGATTATTGATTGAAAACCTTACACATGTTCAGAGGAACACTGCAGCAGCCATCTTTGATTCAGACTGCATTACGGAGATTGCATCTCCCAATTGAGTTCTTGTTTTAAAAAGTGGTGAGGACTTCATCAAACACCCATGGTTAGACACTAGCAAGTTTAAGGGGATGGCACAGAGTAAATTTCCACTTTTTTTTTGTTGTTGTTATGTTGTTGTGTTTAAAAATAAAATCCAGGAATGGATCCAGGCCACCAGTTCCTGCACCACCAGCACACTCACAGTGGCAAAGGGGGTAGGATGTGCCCTCATAAGTTCCTGTCTCTCTCATCACTACATGAAGGAAAGCCTCTTACTGTCAGAGTAAGTGGAGGGGATGTACTCAGAGCTCCCCTCGATATCCATCTTTGAAGTGTAGTCCACCTGTGCACACACAGCTGTTTAGTGGAGGAGGAACATGAGGTTGAGCTCTGTGCGGATCAACAGCTGTGTTTTCTGATTTATGGGACAAAACAGTTGGATGTTTGAAGGACCTAGAGAAACCTGGGGTATAAACATAGACACAGTGAAGTGAGCCAGAATATAGATGCTATTAAACACACACACAGAAGGCCTTGCAATAATCTGAATTATAAACTAAGGGGCATTCTGTTGAGAAGAGGGTCAAGGTGTTGAGTGGCTCTGAAAACACAGATCCCTCAGATGTTTAGAAGCTGAATGAATCTTAGTCACTCTCCTGCATCCATTTTGCTAATTAGCCCGAGGCTATAGCAGCTACCACACTATGTGATCTTCATCTAGAGATGCAGCAGAGGTCAGAATAGGTGGTATGGCTGGGAATCATTTGCATTCTACTCAAGTGTGTGTGTGTGTCTGACAGCCAGAGCATTGAATAGAGGGATGCTCATTAAAAAAGTGGGTGTATTTTTTATAAACTCACACAAAGGAATAGTTCACCCAAAAAATTTAAATGGTCATGATTTATTAACCATCTTGTTATTTACAACAAATTACAAATATATATATATATAAATATATATATATATATATATATATATATATATATATATATATATATATATTATATATTTAAACATTTTTAAGCACTGAGGACTGATGCTTTATAAACTTTTAAAAAAGGATGCAAAAAGCACCATAAAAGTGATCTAACTGACCCATTTGCAAGTTCATACAACAGCTTTGTGAGACAAACAGACCAATATTTTCAGTTAATGACAGAAAACATAATAAAATGAGTCAGATATTATTATCCTTGAATTGTTTTTGATTCTGTTCATAGAATCGGTCCTGTGTGTGTTTACCAAAAGCATTGTTAGCTTTGGTCAGAAGTTTTGTTGTTAGCAACATAGTTCAACAATTTGGTATTTTCCAAAACCATGGTTCCAACAAACATTTGCAAATAGCATTGTAATGCTGGTCGGAGCTATAGATCTCAACCTTTGAAGCATTGTATCTTTTAAGTATAATGTGAACAGATATGTAAACAGGTGTGTTCTTGAGCAAAATAAGCAAGCTAAGCTGTACAAATTATATTTTTTATTCTCTATGTTCTTTTAAGTATTTTTTGATCTTTTATGTAGTAAGGTGTGTTGTTTTGCATTTTTAAGAGCTCATATGTGGAAATTTGCTCTAGTACTCTGGTGATGTAAGAGGGAACTTGTGATTGAATCTAACATCTGTGAATAAAGCAAAACAACAGAGAACAAAAATAGCAATCCTCAGATGCCATGCATGTTATTACCGCAATAATCTGACATTAATTTGATCTCAAACTGATCAATTGGCAGAAGTACCACCTGTGTGTGTTCTTTAGTCAGTTCTATATTATACTGTCAAACCAAAATGGATGGATGTTCAATAAAGTTTGGTTTCTGAAATCTATGGTAGTTATGCAGTGAGTTATGTTGTTGTACGGGAAATGCACAACTGATTGATTCATTTACAAATATGTATGCGATTCACAAGTTCAACTCACTGAATCAATGATCCAGTAATCAGTAAATAACAACCTAAATCTGGGTCTGTATGGCCTCAGAAGATTTTGAATATTACACAGGTAATATGAACACATTTATGGTACTTTTGCATTGTTTTTGTAACTTGAAAGCTTCAGTCCTCATTTACTGTAACTTCTTGAAAAACAACAGCAAATTCTCCCTGACGTAAGTTCTGTCGATCTAAAAAAATGAAATGGAGCCATCACCAAACATCTTAGCTACCGATAACAACTGAACCACATTACAAAGAGAGAGCAATAAAAAGCCTGAAGCAGTCACGTTCTTACATTCATGTGCCGTGAATGACAGCTACTGTATTTGTAGTAGATAACATCCTCAGGCAGGCTAAAACTCAGAAGTATTAAAACAAATCGCAAAATAATATGTTTATGTCCCTTTCAGGGGCAATATCTATCTGAATACCCTACAGAGGCCACTGTATTCAACTTTGAAGATAAGATATAGATTAAAATGGCAAAGAACAGAGAATGAATGTGTTTGAACACTGGACTTGCTACTTTAAAATGATCTTCCAAACATGCATTCATTTTGTGATATGTTTTTTTTTTTATTTTTGTTTACACACACAGAATGCCGTCTCATCTCACTCACTTACAATAACACGCTGGCTTACACACATGCACAGAACCTGATAAGATAATAAAAGCAGCCTTTGGGCCATATGGCGTCTGCCACTATTCACTGCATCTTTCTCATCCTGGTGAACGGGAGCACCAAAATAACTGCATACGTCAATCACACACTCATTTTCCTAATAGTTAACGGCGTCATTCGTGAACAACAAAACTGTTTATTAAAGCTACATTATGAAGTTAGCTATCTTGAGTTGGTAGGAAGAGGAGGGCACTGGGGAGAGTTCTGTCACAGTGGTATGTGACAGATCCAGTGCCGCAGTCCAGCACACCTGTTTATGTGAGTGGGGGGGATGAGAGAGGGATGGAGTTTGCCTGAGCTCGGAAAGAGTCTGTCTAGCATTTGACATGCAGCATTCATCTGGCCAGGGCCGAGCCAGATCAAGACTCAAAAACTCTCAAAGACAGGATCATTACAACAACATTAAGGGACATTTCACCCTGAAATTAAAGTTCTGTTATCATTTATTTACTCACCCTCATGTTATTTCAAACCTGTATAAATTTAGTTTTTTTCTGTGGAACGCAAAATAAGAAAGGCAGTGGGTTAAAACAACATTGGACCCCATTAACTTCAATTGTACGGACAAAATATCTTTGTTTTCTGTGGAAGAAAGAATGTCATACAGTTTTGGAAAGACATGAGGGTGAGTAAATGATGACAGTTTTAATGCTGAAAATATTCCTTTAGAATGTCTAGAATATTTTTCTGTAGATTGGATTTTGTGTTAAATATTTGAGAAACCTGTAGATGATGTTTTTCATTCATAACTATTCCATCTTTTTACTTCCCTTTATACTCATAATTCTATTTTTCCTGCATATAAGGGTGATATATTGACATCTGCTCATCAATGAGGGTGATATATTGACACCAGAAGACCCATCCCTCTTCGCCCAGTGGCCCACCACACCAAAACTCGCCTTTTTTCTCAATATGTTCTTTTCCAGTGGCTATTATGGTCTTTAATAAATGACTTCAATTTAAAGAAGAGACCTTGAAGTGTGTGTGTGTGTGTGTACATCACTTTCTTTATATCCTTTATCTCTCTTAAAGGTGCTCTGTTGAGGAATCTATGCACTTCCTTCATCACTTAAATATGCTTATACACACATACATAAGAGAAAACATGTTGCTCCATACTTACACTAAAATACTGCTGCTACTGTTTTTGCAAAATTACCTTGTAGGACTTAGAACTATTCACAATAACATACTGATAAATCCAATTCAGACATTTGACAGACTCTAAAAACTATGAAATATGTATAACATATATAGTATATAACTGGTTGTAAATGCACAATTAATTGTTTTATGGGCAGGTCATGATACAGGTCTTGACTAGACTTGGTATCCTGGACTATGGTTTGTAGAAACATGATTTATCTTAGCACAGAAGTGTTATCCTTGATACCCAATTAAAAATAACCCCAAACATAAAATAACACCCCACTGGAAAGAAATACACCCTTGTTTTTCAGTTGTTTCTCGTAGAAAGCAATGGGATTAAATAGAGCAGGCCTCATCAACTCCAGTCTTTAAGGGCCAGTGTCCTGCTGACTTTAGACCAATATCAATTAAATACACCTATACATAATTTACAAGCAATATTGAACACCTTGAATAGCTTGTATTTGGTTACAGTTAAACTCAGCAGGACACTGGCAACAGCCCTGACATAGAACATATATTACGTGATTCATCTAGAATTTCAAATTGTGGTCAAATTTGTCAAGATAAATAAAATTAATAAAAAAAAATCAATCACATTATTTGATCAATGTTATCCACATTCATTCAAAGATGCTGTATGTCAACAACTGTCTCAGCTTGTCTCAAGTTTAAAGAGAAACATCTGAGAGATAGATGAAACATAACCAAGGATGACAACAAGTTGTAACAGAGCAACCTATTATATAAGCAATAAAAATTCTTCTGGGGAATGTATTTGTAAGTTACTTTAGTAAGAAAGAATGTAAATGTAAATGCATATGCAAATAAAACACCGCCAAATCGTTATTCGATATTATTTGTGCAATAAAAATTCTTTTGGTTAATGTATTTTTTGTTGTGCATACTATAGCAGACTCTTTGTCAAACTCTGACATATATCAAATCCACTTTACAAATGCCTGTATAAATGAATGCAATGCATGGCCTTCAGAGGTGGCAGTATTTTATCTGTGCTGGGGTGACAGGGAGTTTTAATTGACAAGGCTGAAGTGTTTCAGCCCCACTAGAGCACAAACAATAACCACAATAAAGACAGAGTGAGCCATAAAGAAAGGCCTTGTTTTCTTTGATCATTCTATTCCCTGGGTATGTAGGCAACACTGTGCAATAATGCAATAACTTAGATCTCACAAACGCACCAAACACACACACCTGTGTCTGTATCGTTGAATGACACATGGAAAAATATCCATGCCTCCCATAATAATAATTAAAAAAAAAGAGAGATACACTGAGAATTTTGAAATATCTGCCTAAATATGGATATTTTACCTAGGCGTACATTACCATGCACATCTTATGCAGATGAAGTCTGAACTTAAATTTCTTTCTGAAATACAGACGTGTATTGAGGGCGCGTTGGACAAGGTCAGAGCTCTTTTCATGTTGTGTGTGTGAGTGGGTTGTGTGTGGGTGTGTGCTATTCTTCTGGTCTGGGTGTGAAAAGGCCTGACTATACAAAACTGTAGGCACTCCAAGGACGTATAAAGAAAACCTTTTATATAAATTTTCCATTGACATATCTGTTTGATTTCAGGTTCTCTGATGCACAAAAATGAAAGGAATTGAAAAAAAATTAAAGTTTGTTGAGGCAAAATCTGAACAAAATAGTGTGACAGTATACAACACACTTGTAGCTGTAGATTTTTTAAGCATTGCAAGCTACAAGGTTTCTAAAAACTCTGAGAAGTCATGCAGGTGATGCTAAACTTTTGAGTGGAGTGCAATATACTGTATATAGTCTAAGTGCTAAGGGGTAATAATGGAACAACAGTTTTAAAAAGTGATTTTTTTCACTATTATTTACAATAGAATCAGCATATTTATGGGTTTGCATGAAAGATTCTTTTTATAAGAGACAATAAAAACAACTTTGGCTTTAATGGATTTCCAAGAAGGAAGAGGCCATCAACATACTGTCTGTCAGAGACCATAACGTAACTGATGAGGCATGTGAGAATAAATTTGTTTTTCATTCGTTGAATTGGTGATTTTTATAAAATGTAGCTCACTATCTTCTCAGTTGTTTAAAAGATTAAGGCAACTAAGTTTGATAAAATGTATAATTTTTCAATAAAATGATTTTTACATGATTTGTTACATTTAATTACCTCTTAGTAGATTTTGACTCATATATGAAATTAATAATTAGTATATAGGCACTGTAAAAGTATGTATATTACTGCTAGCTGTCTATGGGTGTAGCCAAAATGCCTGCAAAGTGATCTGACTTGTCTTCTGTGCTTTTTCCCAAGTTAATGTGGAGATGTTTACCAGTTAAGTGCAAACCCCGCCACAAAAATAATTAAGAAATCAGTTTCTATGTTGGGTGAAAATCTCCCACAAAAGCATACAAATAACAAGAGACACCTCTTCCTTCAAGTCACACTTTAATAACAACTTCCTTTCCTTCCCGAAGTTTTTCTTGGTTTCCCACTTTTTGTCCCTTAAAAAAGCTTCCCACACTTTTCAAACACACCTCTCTCTTTAAATGTCTGCCAACATTTCTTCTATCAAGTCCACCCAAACCTAACAAAAACCCACACACTCTCCTTCTAAGGGGCCGGGCTGCTTCTCTTTTTCCGATTCGACCCCATTACTTCATGCTTTTCTTCAGGTTTGATGCCAAACTAGCGCTTACTGTGCAATAACACCACCGTTTTCTGCATCTGACAAACAGAGGAGGCGCAAACATGCAGAAACAGCCAAGGGAACAACAGACAGATCCGCATCATTAATATTTTACTAATATGACAGTAGAGCGTGATGTGAAGGCATCACTTTTAATGAGAACAGACAAAAGCATGTGTACAGAACAAAGAGTTGTGAATCACGGAGACAGAGGTTTTAGCTTGAGATACGTGTGCCAGTACGTACGTGTGTGTAAGGAGACGATACAGAAATAAAGAAATGACACAGCCAAAAGCTGACCACAGTAGGGTAATTTGTAAGATCACAGACCCTCAGGGGTGAATTCACTAAAACACAGCTGTGCCACTTTTGCTCTTGATTCTTTTAAGCTGGATTTTATACCTTGTTTATTAGGACCTGATGTGTTTCATTTCCATTAGTGATTTGTTAGTACTTCAATGCATATTAATGTTTGGGGGAAAAAAATATGCATTTCCAAGGTAAAATTGTGGTGTAATAAATAAATAAATAAAATGCTAAATTATTTTTAAAGGCAGTATAAATGCAATCTTAATATTAAATATTATATTAACTTAACTTAATATTAACTTAATATTAAACAAAATAAAAGGTGGCAATATATTACATTTATTTTTATTAAATACTACAGACTAAACTCATAATGCATACCTTTAGCTGCACTTTATTATATAATCAACAAGTCAGTAACTGAATAAGCAGATTGAATTCTCCCAGTTAATAAGCTGTATGGGATAGAGTCACTTAAAAAGAAGGGACTTAAAAGTGGCATTCATTTAGGATTCGGATCACACTGATTGTGATATATGTGTTTGATTTACTAAAAAGGAACCAGGTCATAAGTGTTATTCATTCAAGATTCAGGCCAACACTGGTTGTGATGTACTGTATGTACTCGATTCAATAAAAATAACTTATTAATCAGTCATTCGTGCAGGAATCGGCACGCAGAGTATGTGTTTCACTCAATAAAAAGAACCGACTCATAAGAGTAATTTGTATAGGAATCGGACTACACTGGTTGCACTAAATGTGACTGATTCACTAAAAAGAACGGACACATTAAACTGCTTTGTTTGCTAATCGGACTACTTCGGTTGCATGAGGACAGATTAGCATTTATGCTACAGATGCAGTGTGGTCACATGCATTTTTTACCCCTTTCAAATGTGAGTAAAGTGAAAAACATTTCAGACACTGTTAACATCTGTATCTGGTGTCATCTCACTTTAAATGGAATGCCCCAAACAGAGGTTAGTATCAAGAATCCCAAATCACCTTACCACTGGGTTCTTTCTGTAACTAGTCTGTGTGTGTGAGATGTGTAGACTAGGCTAGTACAGATCACACTTGAGGAGCAACAAAAAGTACAAATTAGACTCCATATCTCTATGTACTATGTCAGTGTACCCTGTATATATATTTAAAAAAAAAAGAAAAGAAAAGAAAACAGCAAATTTTGGTTTGGCATGTTTTTAAAGCATGGCATCTGGTTTGAGCTTTTCCTTAGTTGGTCATGAGCTAGCTGGTTTAAGATGGTCATGTGCTGGTCCTAAGCAACTAGCTCCTACTCAGGACCAGTTCAGGACCAGCTTATACCGGTCTCATGAACAACTAAGCACCAACTTAAACCAGCTTAAACCACCTGACATGCTTTAAAACATATCTAACCCGCATATGCTGTTTTTTCAAAAGGGTAGAGCATGGCATGGGCTGGCTTATCCCCATGACCGAGGTGCCCTTGAGCAAGGCACTGAAGTACCCCAGGTGCTGCAGCATCAGGGCTAATAGCCTCGGGCCAGTAGCATGAGGCCAAAATAGCGCTGGGTTTCCACCGTCGGGCCAAAAGCTCCGCTGCGCGTCACTAAAACCCACCCTTTACACGCCTCTCAGGAACAACGTCATGCAATCCAATTATTTCACCAACAAAGAGAAGTTATCAGAAATCTAATAAGAAATAAATCACTGTAACATCCGCGATCACAAAACGAACATGATAACAGCGGCCTTTTGTTTGGATGCTTTGTTAAATATTTAAATTCAAAAGCATCAATGTTTTACTATAATAAGTGATAGCCTACATTGAGCATAATGAATTAATTTATCAAGCTTGAAAATTTGTCACAGAAATAAATGTATTTCTATTTTATTTATTTATTTTTAACGCTGAAGCGTTATGAAAATAGCCTGCTTATTCAGTTGGGACTGTTTCTGTTTATTTGTAGTCACATACATCACATTTAGAAAGAATTATAATTTAAATATTTTATAAAAGCTCCTGAACAAAAAACATTATTATATTTTTATGACATGGGCTACGCAGAGCTAAACTCAAGAAGAGACTTTACAGATAAAATATGTTACTACACGATTGTGATAGAGAATAAGAAGCTGACGTCTGATTTATTCAAGTAGTCGCATTTACCATGTTTATTATAACTTCAATGCCTAGCGTGCATAGTATTTTGCATCGCTTATAAATATTTCTGCCTCGTATGGTGATTATAATCCACATCGGATCAAGTTATTTCAAACACTTGCTGCTGACTGAAAGTGAGTTTTGAGCTCAACTTATTTTAAAAAGTGTTTAATGCTGGTGTTATAGCTGTAGCTTTATGAAATGATCCGGGGCTCTGACACGCTCCAGGCGCCATCGCTTATCGCCTTTGTTCATAACCACTCCTCTAGCCCCAGCTGGCCCGCTTTGGCCCAAGGTTTTTCGTCGGGCCAGAAAAACCCTGGCCGTTGGCCCCGAGGAAAGCCCCGACGAGGCCGATCAAGCCCCGGAAGTGACAGTGGAAACGCTACTGGCCCTGGCACGCACTAGCACGCCCGCTTTTGGCCCGACAGTGGAAACGCGGCTCATGACTCCACTGGGGCCAATGGTAGACAGGGCTTGCCTGATTCAGTGGCCTCTCCCCTCCAACACCACCAGCAGCCTAATTAGGCCAACAACATGAGGCTGTCTCTGTGTCCCAGTTCATAGCTCTCGCTCTCTCAGAGAACGCTTATCAGGTGGGCTCTGTCCAAACTAAATGACAAAACATGCCGCTTTAGTTAGTTAGAAGAAATATGCTCACCCTGGAAAAGTCTCCTTCACACACACACAAGCAAGCAAGCAAGCACCTCATTCAGTGGTGACAGTGGTAAAGCATTAAGGAGTTACACTTGCATTTGTAGAATGTGCCCATCAGCTCATGGGTCACCTGTGATACATCTTCATCTGGGCGCAGTGGGCCGTGTGGAGAAAAAAATCCCCCTAAGACCGGAGATATAGGAGGCCTGTCACACAGCCAGGGTCACAACATACTGCAAAATAAAGAGGAAAATACCCCTAATCCATCAGAACACCTTTTCTAGTTAGACAGAGACAAAACAGGGAGGGAGGGGGGAGGTATATGTGGGATGTCACACAGAAACATAGTGACAGAAAAGGGAAAGGAGAAATAGCCATTTCACGGCTGACTTTTTAAAAAATATTACACAATATAATGACAAATCACATACCTCAGGGGACAGTTAAGCAAGTTCAAATTTTTTAGCTTTTATATACATAAAAAACTTATTCTAATTTTAAACTTCCCTTTTAATGTATATATATATATATATATATATATATATATATATATATATATATATATATATATATATATATATATATATATATATACAGTACCGTCCCAAGGGCTGTGCCAAATGTGCGACCACACAGGGCCTCGCTCCTCTAGAGGGCCTCACTCCTGGCATGCATTTTATGTTGTTTATGTCTAATTTTTATCACATTCTTTTGAGCGTGTGCGTGACGGTAATTTGTGCACAAGCATGTCAGTGAGCACGGTACCACAATTAATCAGATGCATGTTAAAGTTGCGTTCATTACTATAGCAACCCCCCCCCACACACACACACACACAAAATTGCAGAGGTCCTCACACCCCCCTTGCAATGGCCCTGTATATAATATATATATATATATATATATATATATATATATATAAAAAACACTTTAAAAAATATGTTGATGAGCTATATATATATATATATAAATATATATATATATATATATTGTGGCGAGGTCAGCTGCCTCCTCCCTGATAATCACCGGCACCCCGTCCTAAATCGCCGCCCTTCACCAGGCTCCCGATAGGAGTGGGTGTGGGGGAGAGAGGAGGGGCGCTGGACGAGTCAGGGCTGGCGGCGTGTGATGGGGCACACCTGAAGGAAATGGAGCCTCATCACCGCCGCTGTTTTAAAAGCCCAACGCGCCTCTCCTCGGGAGAACCGGTCTCTTCCCCGTGCATGCACACTGGTGTCCTCGTGGGTCCAGGAAGGGTGCGTTGAGGGACTCCCGCGCCACCAGAGACGTGAGCTGCCGGACCCGCGGTCCGGTCGAGAACCGCACCCGTCTACACGGCC
Organism: Cyprinus carpio; assembly: GCF_018340385.1. NCBI lineage: Eukaryota > Metazoa > Chordata > Actinopteri > Cypriniformes > Cyprinidae > Cyprinus > Cyprinus carpio. The sequence continues at coordinate 20,339,498 of NC_056589.1, forward strand.
GTCGGGCCAGGATGCCGGGCCGTCCATCCCCTGCAAGCGCCGCGGCCAGCGAGGAGGATGAAGCCGCTAGAAGAAGCCGCCGCCCCTCGCGCCCCGGACCGAAGAGGGGAGCGCGTGCGGCCGCCGGACTCCGCCCCTTACCTGGACCCTTCCTCTATGAACACTGCCAGACCCCTCACGAACCCCGCAGCACGACGAGGACACCAGATTCCCTGTTGTTTTGGACACTGTTCCCCTTTTGGACACTTTATTCCCCCTTGTTTTGGTTTTTTCCGTTAAATAAAAACCTCTCCGAGGCCTGACGCCACGCCCACTGTGTCTGTCGTTGGCTCGTCCCGTCACAGTGGTGGAGAATGCGGGCAAGGCGGAGCCTAGACAGCGCAGTTGGGAAACACCTGATGACGTCACTCCCTCTCGTTTGCCAAAAGTGCGCGTACCCGGACTGGGACGGAGGAACGGAGGAGACGGCCTCCCAACCACACAAAGGGGTAAGTGACTTCTCTTTTACGGTCATTTTACCCTGTGGTTGGTGGAGGCTGTCGACTAAAATCCCGTTTTCTCTGTCCCTGTTCCGGCGCGCTGCGAGAGGGAGGACTGCCCGGAGAGGAATCCCCGCCCCGCCCACTCCGACCGTTTGGGGCCTGGTTGAGGAAGGTAGCACTCCCCGTGTGGGCTGCGCACCTGAGGACGGGGATGTCGCTTGGGGGGGGGAATGTGGCGAGTCAGCTGCCTCCTCCCTGATAATCACCGGCACCCCGTCCTAAATCGCCCGCCCTTCACCAGGCTCCCGATAGGAGTGGGTGTGGGAGAGAGAGGAGGGGCGCTGGACGAGTCAGGGCTGGCGGCGTGTGATGGGGCACACCTGAAGGAAATGGAGCCTCATCACCGCCGCTGTTTAAAAGCCCAACGCGCCTCTCCTCGGGAGACCGGTCTCTTCCCCGTGCATGGACACTGGTGTCCTCGTGGGTCCAGGAAGGGTGCGTTGAGGGACTCCCGCGCCACCAGAGACGTGAGCTGCCGGACCCGCGGTCCGGTCGAGAACCGCACCCGTCTACACGGCCGTCGGGCCAGGATGCCGGGCCGTCCTTCCCCTGCAAGCGCCGCGGCCAGCGAGGAGGATGAAGCCGCTAGAAGAAGCCGCCGCCCCTCGCGCCCCGGACCGAAGAGGGGAGCGCGTGCGGCCGCCGGACTCCGCCCTTACCTGGACCCTTCCTCTATGAACACTGCCAGACCCTCACGAACCCCGCAGCACGACGAGGACACCAGATTCCCTGTTTTGGACACTCTTCCCCTTTTGGACACTTTATTCCCTGTTTTTGTTACTTTTTCTGTTAAATAAAAACCTCTCCGAGGCCTGACGCCACGCCCACTGTGTCTGTCGTTGGCTCGTCCCGTCACAATATACAAACACCAAATCACACACAAAAACACACACACACACACATACATGCTTCAAAAAAACAACATATTTTGTTGATGTAAACATGGACAATAACTTTTCTAGATATCAGGTCAATATATTCACTTTGTACGATTAGCTAACACTAAACAAATTAAAGGCCTACTTATCAAGTGAGATATCTTACAGATATCTTAATAGTGAATTATTGTGAGATATTTTCTCATTTACAGATAACAGAAGAGTAGACAGGATCAGATGCAGCTCAGAACTCTTAATAGCACAGAGCAGCACATGATCCCTAGAATGAAGAATGTGAATGATTATCTGGTGGGGGAGGCGTGGTTCAGCGAGGTCTGCTACGGGAGAGCAAGTGAGGAGACGAGCGGTGGTAAGTGGGGCAAGTGAAAAAAACGATTAACACCTGGATCTCGTTGCAGTGATTGGCATGGGGAACCGGTATTTAAGCCGGCTGAGGACCGGCGAGAAGGGAGAGAGGGCTGGGGACTCGTGGGAGTGAGAAGCTGTGGAGCTACCAAACCCCAAAGATAGGAAGACTACATTAGTGCGAAGTAGAGAAATACTGTGAACTGCATGTGCGTGTGGCGCGATTGTTTATTTTTTTTATTGTTTGGTGTCAAAATAAAGTATCCCACGAGCCTCAGCATGCTGACCCCGGTCTCCTTCCTCTTTACCTGAATGAACTTTGTTACAGATTCCATTAACAAAGGAATATCTTCATGCACCAATAAAATGAAGAGATGAGGAGGAGAGGGGTCTGCTGTATTGTTGTGCTACACAGCCCAGACAAGGGAGGCTGGCAGAATGTCTATTTCACAGAGAACAGAAACCTGCCCTGTATTGACATAAAGGAGACTGGAGATTTTTTCCAAGCAAATTAAAATTCAGTTCTAATCTGGCTCTGAATTATTTGCTTTGCGCTGTATTGTAAAAGAACAGGCAGCTTCTGGGGTTTGGCTGAGGGGTGAGAAACGATGCCAAAGCATGTGCTCAGCTCAACACATTTCACATGATATCTGAGTAAAGCCAGAGTAATGCTTACATCACATTCTGTCAAAAACACCCAAAGTATTGCATAAAATGACAGCTAACTTGCATGTGTGAAATGATTATATTTGATATTAAATATACTTTATAAAAACTTCCCATGTTCAGCTAATGTTTAAGAGTGATGTGGAAATTGGTAGACAGGTTGGACCTGCTGTCTGTAATAGAGAGGCTTAACCAAGAGTCTTGACTTAAGCTCATAATTCCACAGTGAGAAAAGTGAAAGCCGGGATGGAGGAGGAATGCAAGAAAAATTGTCGAAATAGTAAAGAAAGAGGCTAAATTTAAGAGAGTTGTTACTTTACCTCAGTTACACTAATGTATACTCAAACAGGGGCACTGGGATGACATACAACACATGCATCAACCAATGCACTTTCATCTATTCATCCATTAATGTTTCATCTCATAAATATTTATCAATAACCAATAAATGGACAATATTAAAATTCAACAATATTAAAATCAGTCACTTAAAATGGTATGACAGCAAAAGTAACAAATGTAAAAATAGGGAAAATAAGAATTTCTAATTAAATATCCAAAATCATCATATCATTAATATTTATCAATAACCAATTACTGGACAATATTAAAATGCTACAATATTATAATTAGTTATTTAACCTGCTACAAGGGGATTTAGGCATCACAACATTATATGTACAGTATGTAAAATGGATATTTATTTTGAGACTTGTTAAAAATGACATGTAACAGTATTATTACATTAATATTGTTATGATTAACTGTAAATGAGTGTTAGATTATGGCAAAGGTAATCTAAAGTAAAAACTGGGAAAATACAAATGCCCACGTAAATATCTAAAATCATCATTTCATTATCTATTTTTCAATAACTGGATAGTATTAAAATATTACTACAATATTAAAACCAATAATTAAAAATGCTAGTGTATTTAGACATCACAACCTTTAATGTACAGTGTGTAAAGTCACTATTCATTTTGAGATTACATTTAACAGTTTTATTAAATTATTAGTGTTTTTTAACAATTAACTGTGTGTGAAACATTAGATGATGGCAAGAGAAATCTAAATGTAAATGTAGGGAAAATTAGATTGCAAGATTATATATCCAATATCAGCTCCAATATCCAATTTTGACGAATATGATCAATAAAAATATTTCTAATAACCAATATGGCACCTCAGGAAGTATTTAAAATTAAATCAAGGTAAATGATTATATACTGTAATTGTTCAATATAGTCTATATCAATATAATAATCAAGCTATTAGTCATGTATGTTGAAAGAAGAGATTACACAGTTGATCATCTGGTCAAGGTTACACAAACACATATGTCGGCTGTGCAAGCATAGACAGTAATCTTTCGCTCCCCTTTTCCCCCCGACACCCCGTCAGGTCATGCTTGATCGACATTGTAATGTCAGATAGCTTTGCGCTGTGCAGATGGACCACCAAACGTGGTGTCTCCGCACAAGCCCCCATCCACCCTCGTACTCTCTAACTACCACCTCTGTTCACTTCTGATTCTGCCCTATGGCTCCATCAGATATCGTTCAGCCGTGACCAAGCATCTCGTCAAAAGCGTGCCCTCCTCCCCCTTCATCCGCGGCCCAACCAGGGATGACAGGGCGGCTGACATATGTTGGTTTAGCCTCTCTCTCCTGGAGTGACATTTTGCCCAAGAGGCTGAGATAAAACAGATCAGCTCCAGTGGGCCGCAGCAAAGCTCCACTATCACACTCTGTTGCAGTGATGGAGGCCTGGCATTTTGTGGCCGCATTGATCAATGACACAGCAAGTAAAACACAAAAAGGATAAAAAATTCATTGTGATATTTTGGCAGGTTAGAAAGGGATGAAGGGAAGAAAAGGAGGTGAAGAGAGATGAGGCGGAGGCAGATGATGAATGGAAAGGAGGCAGGGGTGGGGATGCGCGCAGTCTCTTTTCTATTTAAAGAGAGAAATGTAAAGGCGGCAGATAGATTGAGACTGAAGTTGAATGATGGGAAGACAAAGGCAGAGTGGATGGAGGGTAGAAGCTGGACCTCATCTCTATCTTTTACTCTCCATGGACGACGGCCACTATGATTGACAACCTAATTCTGGAGGAGCATGGTGACACCTTTAATAACATGAAATCGTGTGTGAGTGTGTGTCTGTGTTGAAGTGAGACACTGTCTCAGACTCCAGCCTCTACCTGTTAGCTGGATTATTACATCGCCTGCTTGGGGAATTCAGAGTCCTCTCCGGCACACTCCACTCATGCTCTAGCTGTCGATCTCTTCACAGAAGTTTGCTGTACCTTTGGTGAACACCCTGATAATAGAGAACAATTTGTAAATGTTCTAAAACGGTGTGTCCTTTTCTGTCTAATTTAGGTTTGGGCACAATTTCTGAAATTTAATGTCTGCCTTTGAGTTTGGAAATTTGATCTAAAATGGCCACGTCCATCCCAGGGAAAAATCTCTGTCTGACATTGAAATGGAACGACAGGAAAATAAATTTAACTGAATTGCAATTCAAAAGATATACAGCATCAGCCACAGAAAACAGATGAATTTCATTAGTTCAAACACAACAAGAAACACACAACAGGAAATTTCTTCAGGTGCTTATTGAGTGCTTCATGTTATCTGGCTCCACTTTGGGGTAACTTAAAAAATTTTGTGAAATAAAGTGCTTTCTACAACAGAAACTTATATATATCTATTAAAAAGTTCCATTGCAAATAATGATTCTGAAAAAAGATAAATATGTATAATTTTGAAAACATACAATTTACAATGGCATTAAATACAATATACATTTGTAATATATACCATATAATTAGATTTTTTAAAGTTCTGTCTTAATATTATTAATAATAATACAATTAACTTGAAATTTTCTTGAAATGCATTCATAATGAAATTGATGATAATGAAAATAAATGTATTATTAATTAAAAACAACACTTACAACAGTTACATGTAAAAGTTATACATACCTATTAAAAACAACACTTAATATATATATATATATATTACACACACACACACACACAGTATGGCTTACAACCCTGTTCCAAGTGACTTAGTGTCTCTGAATGCTGTACTGGCTTCTTAAAACTTTTACTTAATTCCCTCACACTATTCCATGATCTAGGGTGATCCGGAGGTCGAAATGAGAGATAATCAGCTGTGGGGAGAGAGTAAACCTTGAAGATGAACCTGAAACTCATAACATAACATGACTCATTACACAGATCTAGCAGCCAAACGACAACAATGCTGCCAAATATCCTAAAGTTTAGCTGTCCAAAACACAGACCTAAGGTGTTACTCCAGAGCGTTGTTTAAGGTCACGGCTAGGCAGGAATTTCCTCCAGGAACAGGCTAAATCAGCAGGAAGCGAGAGGTGAGTCTCAGCTGCTCAGCATTGCTCAGGTCGGGCTGCCTGGACAAACAAACACCTGATGCACTGAGTCATTATTCCATTAAAATGCACAGAAAACTGTGATTCACACATACCACACTCTCACAGTTAGATATGTCTCCCAACCAATGAAAACATATCCAAGACCTTATGACTTTGGTCACATAGTAGGACCATTTTAGATCAAATCAGTTCAGTGCACACTCCTAGGTACCTTAATAGACAGAGTATTACATTGAAATAAATATGAGCTTATAATTGAAAAATATCAGACAGTGAACCCATTGAAATTGCCCATAAATACACAGTGTGCATTGGCAGCACAGTTCCATTAGAACCAAATTAATAGCAAACAGAACATGAAAAGTTAGACCAACATGAGGCAGGAAATTCATTATAACAGCAACACCAATAATTTTGTGTATGGTGTGAGGCTGAAAACTAAAGCATGGCACGGAGAAATCAAATAGTTTACATTCAAACTACAATATGTACCTACATTATGTCTGAAAGAAACTTTTAGAGAGCAGGAAGGAGAAAGGGCAAATGTCAGATAGCAGATGTGTGTCTAGTGTGTGTACATCTCAGCAGAGCCCTGGCTTTATGATTCAAACAGTTTGAGGTTTCCTCATTAATCTCCTCTGGAGAGAAAACGAGCAACATTAATCTCTGGCCTGGTGGGAGTTTACACACTACTGCCCACACAACTGACCTCAGAAGAGCCCATACTGACCAACAGTCCATTCAATGCCAGCAAAGACCCAGTCCATCAGTTTAGTTCATGCCTAGACAGTCAGTCAGAACTGATTCGGAGAAGAATATATGCTTTAATTTGCCAAAAATCTGATGTTGCCAAGCTAATTTACAGTATATTCTGCTTCAAGTAAGTTCAAAGCCAAAGACATTGCAGCTACTGATGGGTAATTAAAGGAACAGCTCATCTAAAGTTTGAACTTACTCACCATCATGTTGTTCCAAACCTGTATACTGTTTTTTCATGCATTTTCATTTGAATTACTAAAGAATTATCATGAAGGTCTCCAAACAATTTTAAAAAAATATTATAATAGGTCCATACAACTTGTGCTCTATATTTCAAATCTTCTGAAGCCTGCAAACCTGCAAAATACAGGCCACAGTTTACCCATCACTTTTGAGGTTTATGTGAGTTTACAAAATCTAAGTCATTATTCAATGATAATTTTCTCCTCCAGTGAGCTGACAATTCGAGAACCACTGCTTTCATTTCAATGAATCAGGCTGCTGAACTTGTGTAAGTTCTTTTGAGACTGTTCTTTCAATAAACTGTACTGATTTTTTTTTTGTTGGAATGATTTGTTCAGGAATTGCAGTTCAACTCACCAACACAAGCTATGTTTACACTAGTGCATTTTAATATGCATAACTTTTGCTACAGTTATGCAAGTCGTTTATACTACCCAGGTGTTTTCGACCCTCAAAACTTTCAAAAAAAGATGGTGTGGCTGCCCACATTCACAAAGCAATCATTTAGATTTAGGAGACTTTACATACCTCAATACATACAGTATGGACTACTTTTAAGGTCCTTCTTGGTGTTTTAACAGAGATTTAGGAGACTTTCTGTCTTAAAAAAGGTACATGAAGATCAAAATATCAAAATACAATTTGTTCAACAGAAGAAGTGAAAAAGATTTGGAATGGCACGAGGATGAGGTAATTTTTGGGTAAACTATTTCTTTTTAAAAAGACACAAAGTCTCTTTACAAGCAAGGTAAGCTAAATGCCAACTGTCAAATCTCAACTGAGTCCATACATCAATACATCCCACTGACACAGACATCTGGATATATTTGAGTCTAGGAATGGAAAGTGCAAAGGCTAAAGATTGTGATTTAGTTTGAAAGGATGTCATCATGGGATATGACGATATATACTGTAGATATAGACACCTTTTCATCCACTCATTTATACATCCACTCATACACTACAACAAACATGACCTCTGTAGACAGAAAAGAGAATGTGACCCTCCACACCTCTGTCACCTCCTCCTCAAAACAAGACAAAACAAGTGTTTCTGTTCAAATACTCTCCGAGCAGTATGCTTTCGCATCCTCATACCACTCTTACAGAAATGCCCTTGAAACTGGATAAAAAAGTACAAGAAAACATTATTGAAATACTGAAAGAGATGGAGTGATCTCAGCAATGCAAACCATAGCAAACTCAATCTCACCTTGAACCATGGGAAGTGGAGGTAAACACGAAGAGCGATGAATTAAAATAGAAAAAATTAAGTCTTTTGTGTTGCATGATACCGTGTTCCTGGAAGCGTCAGTGTGCGTTTTGGGGGGAAGGATGGTTAATGCACTCACACTTTATTTTAAAGCTGTAAAACACAGCCCACAGTTTACCCCTCACTTTATCTCTAATCTTCACAAATCTCTCTTAAAATAAATAAATAAATAAAATCACACTCCTTTTACTCTGACAAAAGTCATCATAATTGACATTTGATAATGTAAACATTTCATAGAATCAAAAGATTTGGATTCAAGTGTCAAATAAGTACCATCAGATATGCTTTAAAACATACTGTATGACACTAGTGTAGCCAGAAGTCACAGAAAATAAATTTGGCCAAGGCTAAAATGCATCTGTTACCAAAATAGGCCAAACACAACTACACCTGCTTGAATACACCAATGTTTAATCAGAGCATAAACCTGTATGTCATCATACGCAGTGTTAAGAAAATAACGATAAGAACAGCATGAGCACGGCGGCCACACCACACACATACACACACGCATCTGACAGACGCAACACAACACCATCATCAAATCAGCAGGACAGTAGTGGATAGTACTGTATGTAAAAACAATGCTTGCTCATAATCTGGCTCAGTGGCCACATAAACCACATGAAATAAAAAAACTGTGACTAGGCAACTACATAGTAGGAAAATGTAGATTGGCTTATGTTTGATGATTATTACAGAAGACGATGGGGCTTAGAGTTGAACACTGCAAAGATTTTGTTATAATCCAACGATTCAGTCAATTCTCTTTCAAAGTAGAGCAGGGACAAAGAGTTCAGTCTGTGTGTAAACATTGTTGCTCTAATACCAGTTTTTAGCTGATTTACAGTTGAAAACAGTCATTTCACAGTACAGCTTGTTATGGGTATTGTAATGAGGGACTGTAGGAGAGTTCATTCTTGGAAAGATATCGTGTGGGCATCGAACGCCTCCACAAGTGATGGAAATGCCCTGCCTTTGATACTTTTCTTACCTAGTGCTAAACACTTTCATGCAGTGTATGTTTCATTCATACTTGAAGCTGCAGTGTGCACTCATGTAGAAAGTCCAAAACAGACTCATAGAACGAATAACCTATGATATGCCAGGAAATCGTCTCCGGTTACTGACAGGGCAAACGGCACAAGCGGGCAAAGAAATGACCTGCACTTAGAGATTTGGGCACTTAGCCCGGTCTCAGCAGGAGAGGTATCACTGCAGTCCCCAGACCCAAAGCGAATGCAATCACGGTCCACCGAGAGAGTATGCAGATCTCTTATGTGCTCAGCCAAAGCAAGAGTGAGAAGCAAAGCAGTTTTGAGGGAGAGCTCCCTCATAGCAACGGATGCCAAGGGCTCGAACGGGGGTAGAGATGGAGCTTTCAGAACCAGCGCTAGGTTCCACGGCTGACAAAGACAGAAAACATAAAGCTTCCGATACGGGACCGCTTGGCAGGACAATATCTCTATCACAGCACCATTTCACAAACACTTCTCATTTATGAGCACACAGATGCCTATTAGAAGGCGCAAGAGACTCAGTAATTGTATCAAGCATACAGGGAGGCAGCTAGGTGCTTTGCCCCTCTAGGACCCCTGAAATAGCCACACTTGAAGGCTCCACATCTCCAGACTGGAGTGCCAAATCGAGCAGTTTGCTCGAGACAGCAGGTCAAGAATCAGAGTTATGTGGTTATTTGGATAGTTTGTTGTTTTGTTGTTATGGTGTAAGGTTAGGTTGTTATAAAACAATGCATCATTCACAGTGGTTTTTGTAAAAGGATCGAAAGTAAATACAACTAGAAGTAACATATGTAAATGTTTTGCAAAAGGGTTAGAAAGGGGACCCTAATATGGATAAAGGCATCCAGCGATCACTGTAGCCAAAGCAATCTCTGCTGTAGCTAAACTGAATAAATAGAAACATTTTGACTAATGAAACATGAAGGCAATAAACAAACGATTGTGATAATATATGGTTTATGTGTGTTATTCAAGTCATCTCCAGGTAATAAAAAATAATCTGAATAATGCAGTTCTAATTGACATAGCATATATTACAGTAGGCTGTATATTTCTTCTACCTTATAATAAAAATGGAAAAAGTGTTTGCATGTAGTATAAAAAGAAATCATAAAATTGTGATTAGGAATATAGGAAAAATATAATAGAATACAAATTATTGTTTACTGTATAGCAGTGGATTTGATTTTCAGCCAATTAAAAGTAAAAGATAAACAAATAATAATAATAATAATAACCGTGGTAAGGGGCTGTTCACAATCTGACTGTGAAATACGCTACGACACTACTACTCATAAAACTAACTTATCTTCACATTATATGGCAAACAAGAATCAAGAAACAATACGATTTATTTTTATAGGTCAAGTATTGTGATAATAGCAAAAGAATTCACTCATTAGGCTACCTTGTGAGGCAACTGACTGGATGGGCCTTACTAACAGGTGGGTTGGCCCAGGCCTGCCCAGGCCCAACTGTAGCTACAATAACTGATAATCTATCATTTAAAATGCATAGTTCACAGTGGTTTTTGCAAACGGATCGAAAGTAAATACAATTAGAAGAAACATAGGTAAATGTTTTGTAAAACTTACAACACTCCTTGAACAGGGGTGTGAGGACAAGGGTGTGAAGAATGAATGGTGATGCTTCTCATGTGTCACACTGCATGTGTGAGTCCCACTCCTGTGTGTGTTCACTCAGCAGGTGTAAAAGTGTGTTTGTACTGATGGAAGAGATGGAACGGAAGTGGGCGAATGTGTTTAAATGGTGCAAGATTGTGTGCCTGTTAAAAAGCCACAAGAATTTCACTTTTTTTCCAAGCGTTACATACCAGAACACTTTATTTGCGGCAGGAAATAGAACAGTATGTTATATAAATGAATGTTGTAGGGTGTATATACGACACAATATTTTAAGCTCTCTGGCCTTTTCCAAGTAGAAATTTCACCAGGAACCACTTGCACTTTGTTTTATTGTATTTTTTGGCCTTTTAGGGACAAGAGAAACATGTCAGGAAAAAATGGGAGGGTGAAAGTCATGAGACAGTGCAGCAAATCTTTATACCAATAGCGCTTCATACACAGCAATAGAGTTTGGTGTCAGCATATTGCTTCGTGAACAACCACTCTTCATGTATTGTTGCTTGGTCAGGACCCCTTGGCGTCGCTTTTCAACGTACAGGGTAGTCTACTGTTTTTAGTTGTTTGTCTTTATGCAACAGATCAAGACACATTTAATGGTGTGCGTGCATGTGTAAAATAGAAATCATTTTATATAAATTTATACTTTCATAGATATTCTGGAGCACCTAACACCACCCCTACGGTACCCTAAACCTACCCACTTCGCAAAAAACAAAAACAAAAAAACAGGCAAATAAAAGTAGTCGTAGGAAACTGACCATTGAAAAGCTGTATAAAAATGTGTAAATAGTGTAATGTAAATACAATTGTTGTTTACACTGCAAGATCACACCCCAATATATATGCAATAATGGCAAAATTATTACCTATATATGATTTAATCATGAAGCTAAAATTCCCAATGTTTTTTGCGTCTGCTTTTTGACACCAAAGGTTTCTTATTTAAAGCAGTGGGGGACCCTGCACATCGAAAAATAATGCTAAAGGGGCACCCTGCATCAAAAAGTGACACCAAAGTTGTCCTGACCAAGCATCAATATGTGACAAGTTTGGAGTGAGAATGTGTTGTCTAAGCAGCCTGGAATTACAAAGAAAATACACATACAGTACACTGCGTAAAATATTTCATTTTTAATTTAGACTGAATAAAATGTATCTATTCTTGTTGGTATTATGTGAACTATATTTATAATCTACATTTCTCTCGACTTACACTGTGCTATTGCCAATAACCTCCTGTAATTTTTTTTCTCTAATTTCTAATTAACTTTCCTCCCTGTGGAGAAATTAACTAAAATATTCACTACTGAACTTATGATTGGTTACCAACAGCTGCTGCTTATAACAATAATGATCATATTTTATTTTACATTTTTACAATGAATGTCTCTGTCTTATTTTCTCATAACCAATTTCACCAACAACATGACCCTTATTTTAATACACAATCAATATCCCAACCACATAAATGAAAAACACTTATCATAGGCATCTCAGGGGCTATAATCTCTATGGACTGTATTGACAACCTATAGAAGACATATGATACAGGTCATTTCCCACTAGACTGCGGTGTACCAGTAGTATTGGGTTTAAAAAAAAAGGAGGAGAAAATCTGCGCATAGGGACAAGAGGCCATTTGAACCGGTGCTTCAATAATGGATACTTCAGTTCGAGACTTCATGACTTTTTAAAAAGGTTGGGCAAATACTCACAATGTTGATTGTCTTACATCTTTTTCCTCTGCACTTTGCTGCCTGAAAATTAGACATTAAATTGCAACGTTTAAACAGATGGACTAGAAATATTCTTACCTCAGTTTCAAGAGACAGGCTCAGTCTGTCCTAGTATACCAATCCCTGTATATGGGGCAATTCTATTAGCCAAGTAACCTTTCAAATGACAGACATTCTGTGTGCTCTTTTGTAGCATATAAAGACAAATCTGAACCTGAATACAGAGGTGCAGGCAGAGAAATGGATAGTGACAGGGTGAATTCTGGTTCAGAAAGATGGAAAAGGATGAGGAGAACAGCTATATAAATGAGATATATTTTAAAGACAGGGCTCTGAATTAGAAAACCACTATAAAACCATCAAACAAGGCCAGTCTAAACCGTTTCGACAGACCACGAAACCATCCAGTGGATTAAGCGGTTTGTTTCAAAAAGGCAGGAAACCGTTCTGGGATACAGTATGCAATATATTGCCATACTGTGGAGCGAGATCTCTGTACAGAGCAGATTCACATGTCTTTGTTAAAGGGGTCCTATTATGCTTTTTCACTTTTTGAATTTAAGTCAGAGTGTAGTGTGTATGTTTGGGCTTTAAAAAGATCTACAAAGTTACAAATCTCAAAGTCCACTCCAAAGGGGAGATATTTCGTTTTTAAAAAATCCCTTTTCAAGAACTACAACGAACGGCTCGTTTGGACTACAGCGTCGTTTTCCGAGGTTTTGTGATGTAACAAAGTGGCCCATTAGAATATAATTAAAATAATTTCCGCCTACTGAAATTCGAATGGTTGGGGGAGTGAGGAGGGGCGAGGTCATGGTTAGAACTCTTGGTTGAGTGCATCAGACAAGATGACGACAAAGAAGAAGTGCTGCTGCAGAATTAGTGCATCAGAGAAAACGAAGAAGAAGAAAAGCTGCTGTAGCATCAAATTTTCGTCACGTCATGTTGAAGAAAAGAAGAAGTGCTGCTGCAGAATTGGTGACAATGTCAGGAAACAGTGGTTGCAATTTATTCGACATTGTATCTAAAATGTGATTTTGCCAAAAAACAAACAAACAACAATAACTTTACCACTTTAATATGTCTTGAAATATCCATGTGTGCAAAGGTTCAGCGCAATCCTCTTGTTCAATATTCTCGGGGTCTGAATCCAGCATAAATTGATATGGCAATATTGACACCATCCTTAACTACACTGCGTTCCAAATTATTATGCAAGTGACATATCAATAGCATTTTGGTACAATAAAGAGTCAGATATTTGTTTGTGTTGTTTTTCACATCTTTTTAGAAAACTGGTATCAATCTCAGACAGGTTTGTTCAATAGTTTGCTTAGCTAAATGGAAACCCTACTTAAAGAGGTTGTTCCAAATTATTAATCAAGTCACAGTTCTCATAAAATATGGTGAGGAAGAAAGATCTTTCTGAAGATGAAAAGCATGAAAAAAGGCAATGTCTTGCAAAGGGCATCAAAACAAACAATATTTTGCGAAAAGCTAATATAAATTATTGAACTGTCAAAAGATTTGTGAGTGACTAAAAGCACAGAAGATCTTGGTCAGATAAAGATTTATTAAGGAAAGTTTCTGTTCAACAAATGAACTGTATTTGTAATGTCAGCTGTCAAAAAAGCCTCTGCTGAGCAGCAGACAGGTGTTTGAAGCTACTTGGAGTCTCAAGATCCTCTCTATGCAGAATGGCAGTTGTGTGCAAAGCTTGTTTCAGTCACTGCTAACCAAACCTCACAAACAGAAACCTGTACAGTGACTGTAGAAACATTTTTCAAACTGTTTCGCACCATGGTATTTATGCAGCATGGGATAGTGTGTTGTCCTATATGAAAATCCTTTTATTTCCGAGAGCACTATTCTTCATTTTATACCACAGCAGAAAATGGTTAGTTATGAACTTCACATATCTTGCAGAAGTCATTTTGACACCCTAAAATGACCTTACATCTCACTTCCCAATATTCCAACACAAATCATCACCCACCGCCTCCTTGCTGATGTTGCAGTCTCATTGGAATAGGATGTATCAGAAATCTATTTATCTGGACCATCCACTGTACTGCAGCATTCGTAAGAGAATAAAACGATTTAAAAAACAAGTCTTCATGTGTTTCTACAGCCACTGTTTTATTGCATTCCAGTTGTTGCTGGTTAGCAGTGACTGAAACGCAGCTTTACACACAACTGCCAATCTGCATGGAGAGGATATTGAGACTCCAGTAGCTTCAAACACCCTGTCTGCTGCTCAGCAGTGGCTTTTTTTTTTTTTTTACAGCTGGCATTACAATACAGTTCATTTGTTTGACAGAATCTTTCCTTAATAAATCTTTATCTGACCAAGATCTTCTGTGCTCTTAGTCACTCACAAATCTTTTGACAGTTAAATAATTTCTATTTACTTTTCGCAAAATATTGTTTGTTTTGATGCCTTTTGCAAGACATTGCATTGTTTCATACTTTTCATCTTTAGAAAGATCTTTCTTCCTCACCATATTTCATGAGAACTGTGACTTTGGAACAACCTCTTAAGTGGGGTTTCCATTTACCTAAGAAAACCTGGCAAACTTTTGAACAAACCTGTCTGAGATTTATACCAGTTATCTAAAAAAGATGTGAAAAACAACACAAACAAAAATTTGACTCTTTATTGTACCAAATTCCTATTGATATGTCACTTGCATAATAATTTGGAACGCAGTGTATACCGGAGCATCCGGAACTTGCTGTTTTGGCAAGAGGCGTAGCCAGTATTGAAACACCATCTAAGCTGTTCACCAATCACAACGCACTGGGACAGCTAACCAATCACAACACATTTTGTTTTTCAGAAGGTGGGCTTTTATCAAACCCAGAACTAATCGAGCCGTTTGTGCCACACTGGGGAGAAAGGTATTTTAATAATGTAAGTTATGTGAAAAATAATGCGTTTTTCGAACCACCAAGCATGAGAACATAATCTAGTACACCCCCAAAACAAAATCAAGACTTTGTAAAGGAGGATAGTAGGACCCCTTTAAAGCAGTCTGCCACTTGTTTGAAAGGAAGAAAGAAAAGAGAAAGTATTGCAAATGCATGCAGGATCCCATTCCTGAAGGCTGATGCGGAGGCTACAAGGCGTGCGGTGGCGTGTGGCTCAAACACAGAGATGCAAACATGCACTCAAACATACAAAGTCACAAACACACACACAAAAGAGACACACCAGCACTTCTGGGAGCATGCCGGTGTATTTGCCAATGGGTCTTTTCATCGAGCTCAAGACCTTCTGCAAACAGAAGAGACAGCCCAAGGCCAGTGTGGAGAGAGAAATGTACTGCTTTTTACATGCGCTTATTCTCTCAATCCCTCTCTCTCTGCCATGTTTTTGATGAGAGAAGGTCATTGAGGAGGACAGACAAATATGTTTCTGTAGCTGAAAATTTATGTTAGGAAATGATTGCGCCACTCTCTCCTTGGGTTTCAGGAATGGTGGGGATTTGGGTCTCTCAAAGTAAATACAAAAGACTCAGCTAATTATGTATAATGAATAAATAAAGTTTGTTGTTAGTGGGACGTTTCTTCAATTATGGGCACTCTCTTAAAATATACATGCATTACAGGAGAATTCTGTAATTTTGTGTATTTTTTTTTTCTAAAAGTCACCACAGGTGTCATTTCCATTACATCTCTAATGATGTGTCTAACAGCATTCTGTGGTAGAAATGATGGCAAAGGACATGGTATTTGAACTAAGTACATTGTTAGCTATTTTATGTATCACAAATACGCACTTAAGTAATATTTTTTAGAATTTTAGCATCATTTTCAATGAAATTATAGCTTGACTGGAAATGATGAGCATTAAAATAATTCTGTTCACAGAGATTTTTTTCTTTATATTCTTTACAAAAAATGAAAAAAAAAAATTGTTCTGCGTGGTGGAAATTAATTCACAAATGTGGAATCACTTTTTTGTTACTAGTCACATGCATTAATTGAACTCTTATGATGGATTTTCATATTTCAGGATTTAAAGACTGGGTCTGGTATAAGGGTAAAACAAAACCTATACATAAAGGCATTTGAAAATCATAGGAAATACAAATCATGAAAGCATGTAAAAAGCTCAAATTGGGAGAGCATGGAGTTAACAAGGTCATTGGGTTTGATTCCCAGGGAAAGCTAGAAACAATGAAATGAGTACTTTGAATGGAATGTAAGTCAATTTAGATAAACATCTGCAAAACTGCATGAATGTAAAAGGATTCCAAGTAATTTTTCATATAATAAAAGGAAAAGAAAAAGTCAATGTATAAAAAAAAGATTCAGAGACAGGTAAAAGACCCCAAAACAAAAGTTGAAGAAACACCCTTTAGCAAAAAGAAAGTCAGAAAGCTAAATTGCTTGTAATTCTCCCATAAAAGCTTATATTATTAAAACTTGAAATGCAGTTCATCCATTTGTTGCTATGGACAACAGTGGTCCACAAGGTCAGGGGTTTTCTTACTGTGCATTTTTTCAATGTTATATTCATGTGTTATATTTTCAATGTTATATTCATATTCATATTTAATTTTTTATGCTGCTGATTTTCTGGTGCCACGACCTGGCAAAAAAAAAACTAGGCATTAGCAAAATTTGACTTATTTAAAACAGAACCATAGACAAGATATTACCTTCCCCCATCATGTTGATTTATCATTACATCTCGTTTTCCACTTACATTTACTTGCCTTGAAAACTGTAGAGCAACATGCATTCTCTCAGCATGAACACCAGACAAAAATCACAGACAGGCCACGGTGTGTTTCAGTAAGTAATGGATTGATCTGTTAGGGATGTTTTGGAGTGAGGCGGCAGACAAGGGGGGCCCGTGTGGCTGTGATCATCCAGTTTACGAGATCATGTCCACCCGCTGCACCACATCATCTATCCCTCCTTCATCTCACCACATCACATCCTTCTTTCCTCTTTCCTCCCTTGCTCATGAAGAGTGTGCTCTGGAGTATCCCTCTTCAATCTCCCCACTCAGCGTGAGCCCACCACAACCACGGACACATCACAGCGTCTCCTGCACTCTCTGGACTCGGGATTGAGTGCTGCCTCCAGATCCTGCTCATCTGTCATCATTCCTGTTGTGAAAAGATCCACCACAGAAAAGCGGGATGATAAAGACAAAACAACTCAAAACTAAAAAGATATCAAAGGAAGAAGCAATATGGGCTATTTTGAAAATATTAAGAGATTAAAGAGAAAAAGTTTTTTTTGTTTGTTTTTGCATTAAATAAATCATTCACCCAAAAACAGGTTGAACAGGATAACAGTTTTTTTTTAAATGGTCAGTGCTATAGTTATTATTTTAGATGAGCGCAGGAAAACAAAACAAAACTCCATGACCAGTGCAGATACGATGCAAACTGACTTGCTTTTGCTCTGATATACTCCTGATTCAAACCCTTGTGCAATAATACATACTGTACGTGAGATGTTTATGCATGTCCAAGTTACATATTTCCTAGCCAAGTAAATCCCTCCCAACCAGCCCTGCCAATCACATGACAACATTAATGCATATTTTTACACAGCAAAACATGCTGCATCCATATTTTTTTCTGCCCAGAATTGCCACGTCTCCTTCTAAATGCACTAGATCCAATCCTCATCTATTTGAGCTGCATAATGTCTGACAGACATGGCCTGCTG
Organism: Cyprinus carpio; assembly: GCF_018340385.1. Lineage (NCBI taxonomy): Eukaryota > Metazoa > Chordata > Actinopteri > Cypriniformes > Cyprinidae > Cyprinus > Cyprinus carpio. The sequence goes on from NC_056589.1 coordinate 20,357,751, forward strand.
GAAAGGAAGCTTTTGCGAGAATATTTAACAACAAAGAAAGCCCCACAGTGATCCATTTACGACATGACAGCAGAAATTAAAATTCCGCCTCTTCTCAAAAAAGCAAAGTTGACAGGCTGACCCTGAATATAGTTGCGCAAATGAAAGACAAAAAGGTTGCTGATCTTTCACAGCCTGGAAAAAATGGGTGGGCAGCCAGAGGTGACCTGCCCTGACTGTAAAAACGAAAGCGAGAGATAAGTGCTGAGCATTCTGGCAACCAGTGACCTCTGGCTAACACATTTACACTATTTTCTGGGAAGCATTTCGACCTATGTAGGTAGTCTACGGAAGTTCTAACAGATTTATGATTATTCTATGATTATGACAGGAGCAAGGAAGACACATTCAGGGCCATTAAGATGATATTTCATACTAGTGAATGAACGTCCACCTTCCATGGTCAATCAACTTCTCCTATATATTCTTATTTTATCTTCAGCTCTACCCTTTAACCTCTTCTTGCCTCTGTTCAATCATCTCTCCTTCAAGTCCATCATCCTGCATTTCTCAGAAGGAGGTATAGTTGTGTGCTGCCCCTGCTGATGTTAATTATCGCTGGCCACCGAGGCCACTTCAAATGGCCACTTGTCTCAGACACACAGCGGCATACGTAATAAGTGCTGGATGAATTAAGAAAAATGGCCAAGGACAACGGCAGCAAGGAGGGGTGAGCCACCCCCTGACCCTGAGGATTAACATCGGACTATCACTCAGGATGGAGGAGGGACGGATGACTAGAGAGAAAAACAGACAGGACATAAATGCGAGGTGCTGCCACCTATGCCATCATCTCAATCAACCAAGTTCCACAGATGAAGCTTAATTCATAACTGATCACATCAAGTGGTAGATGTTATAGTGGACCAACTCTCTATTAAAGCTCAACAAGCACATATTGGTGAGGTGTCTGGGTGGCCACTTATTTTTAGCATTATTGTGTTGGTCAAATGGAGGGAAAGGCAAAGAAAATGTTTTCTGAACAGTTTGCTGTGGTGTGGTTGTTTTGTATGCCAAAAGAGAGCTGAGCGGTGGGCATCTGTCTGTCTGTCTGTCATTTCTCCTATCATTTCACTCTGACAGCAGAGTGTGAAAGCTCACTGTCAGCCACACAAGCACATTGAGCATTCTAAATGGCGAGAGAGAGAGAGAGAGAGAGAGAGAGAGAGAGCAAGATAGAAAATGGAGAGAAAGAAGCAGAGGGCTAGTAAGATATGGTTATAATAGATAACAATATTATAGCATTTTGCTTGTTTTTAATTTACGGTTAAAGTAAATTTGTATTGTTATTTTTATTTTCAATAAATTATTATTTAAAAAAAGTACAAACAGAAACAACAAATCTAAACTTTAAAATATTAAATATAAAAAATATAAAAACCCTGTCAAATTCATAAACAATTCTATTATGTTAATATTAATATTATGCATAATGATTTTATGCTCACCATCTATTTTAATATATTTCAAAATGTAATTTATTCCTGTGATGGCAAGTTGTGGAGTCTTGGAGTCGTGGCCTAATGGTTAGAGAGTTTGACTCCTAACCCTAAGGTTCGAGTCTCAGGCTGGCAATACCACGACTGAGGTGCCCTTGAGCAAGGCACCGAACCCTCAACTGCTCCCCGGGCGCCGCAGCATAAATGGCCGCTCCAGGTGTGTGTTCATGGTGTGTGTGTGTTCACTGCTGTGTGTGTGCACTTTGGATGGGTTAAATGCAGAGCACGAATTCTGAGTATGGGTCACCATACTTGGCTGTTATGTCACGTTACTTTCACTTTCAAAGCTTAATTTTCAGGAGCAATTAATTCAATCTTCAGTGTCACATGATCGTTCAGAAATCATTATAATATGCTGGTGTGGTGTTTTATTTTTGAAATTTTTTTTTTGTGCTTGATTATTATTTGTTGTTCTATAATTATTATGCTTAATAAACTGTATCACATATTATATATTTTTGTGGAAAACATGCTACTTTTTTCAGGATTCTTTGTGAATAGAAAGTTCAAATATCATTTATTCGAAATGGAAATCTTTTGAACATTATGATTCCACAAAAAATTTAATTGTACTTATATTTCAAAATATTACTGTTTTTACTGTATTTTTATTTTATTTTATTGTTTTACCAAATAAAGTAAGCCTTGGTGAGCCAAGAAACTTTAAGAACAACTTAAAAAAAATAATTTTTTTTTTATTTTTATTAGTTGTTTATTTTTCATAAGTTTTTCTGAGCATAGGAGTCTCTAATATTTTTTTTAGTATTATTAATTACTTAATTTTCCTAGTTCAGTCACAAGTGGATATGCAAAAAAGATCCAAGTAGAAAATAATAGTAATGACAAAAAAATTAAAAAGTCAATTGATGTAGCACAACTTTGTTGGAGAAAACTACAAGCACTATGTGGAACTTTACTTTTTAATTTCTAATTTCTTAGTAAGCTCATAAGTATGGAAAGAAGGAAAGAGGAGGATTACAAATTGCGTTGCATAGATAATAAGTCACGTTCAACCTGTACTTCTTCCAACACAGCCAGCTGTATGTGTGTGCGTGTGTGTGTGTGTGTCTAGTGTGAAAAAACAAGGGGCTCCATACTGCGCCGCTTCCAACAGCATCTGCCTCTTTTCTCTAAACTTCAGCAGCCACACCTCAGTATGAAAGTGTGTGTATGTGTGTGTGTGTGTGTGTGTGTGTGTGTGTGTGTGTGTGTGTATGTGTGTGTGTGTGTGTGTGTGTGTGTGTGTGTGTGTGTAAGCGGATGTGATGACAGCTGCTCTGCACAGTGTGTGTACTCCTAAACTCTCGTCCACCCCTGCTGACTGTCAATGCTGTGCAGGTATAGCAGCTTTCTCCTCTGTGTGTCCTGCTGCCTCATTAGGCCCAAGCGACACACACACACAGCAAAAAAAAACAACATTTGTCTAGCAAATGTGGCTCTCATGTAATCAGTCTACATATATATTCTTTATATACAGAAACAGGTAGAAACAATTCAGTTAGTACTGTCCAATCACAGACCAGCTCGACATAATCTCGACATAACCACTTCTAGACTGTAGATACGTTTGCACAGTGTTTCAGACAACCAAACTGACTCCCTTTCATTTCATGAGTGTAAATCCATCTGTCTATCCATCCATCCATCCATCCATCCATCACTGCTTTTTTTCTTTATTTCTGTGAATTTCAATTCATTTTAATTCTATGTGCTTTCATGCAAATTCAAACTGCATCCAAATGCAATTCTGTATCCTGTTTTCTGCTTCAGTTAAAATCCACTTCAAATTCAGGAACTGAACTGGAACTTAAATGCATTTTTAATTCAGTTCTGAATGGTACACAACTTTGTATTAATGTTCACAGTTTTAAATTAAATGTTCAAGAAAACATATAGTGCTCTGTGTCTGCATTCCTGTAGCGTATATGGTGACAGTAACTTTGATTCACGTAGAGACCAAACATTAACTCTGTTATCTCTCTGCCTCTCACTCTCTGATTCTTTTTTATCTCTCTGTTTCTCTCTTGCTCACTTCATGAATATTTAGTGCTTTTCACTCAAACAAGACAATCATTAATTTCAAAGAATGCCCTTCATTCAATCGGCTCAGCTGGAAAGGGCACAGCCTGAGTGAAAACAAACAAAAATACCACAAAACCACTCCGCAGATACCATCAGAACCACTAGGTAAAGTAAATAATGTGTATCATCAAGGAAACCCAATGAACATTTAAAGACTAGAATCAAAATCAGAAAGTGTAGAGAGATCCATTGATGAATAGCCTAGATAACTGGAGAGATCTTTATTGCATCCCACAAAGACTTTGCCCTCTTGTCTTATCCAGCAGCGAACCAGACATCCAAAAGTGGAAGAAAGGCCAATAGGAAATGATAAGTGACCTCTCGCTGCTAAAGAGCTGATGGCAATTATCATTCATCATAACATATCTTAAACAATAATTAATTCTGGGTCCTATAATCTGATTGAACAAACTGCCTTCCAAAGCTGCTAAAATAATTTTGATTTCATATTGATCTGAAAAATCTAACAGTTAGCTCATTAATATTAATAAAGTGTCCAGCATTTCTACTTTATTTGCTGACAGGCAGGTGATGTTAAATAGGCTGTATTTTTCAGCCTTTCTTGTGTGATATTTCTAAAACACACTAGATGAGAAAGGCAATGGAGAGAAAAAAAAAGGCTGAATGTAATTGAACAGAGATTTATATTTTCGAGAATTATATTAGCATTAAGTATATGAATGTGCTGATGTTTGTAAAGATAGAGGTTAATTCAAGCAGGACAAATGGAGTCTAATTTCATTTGCATGGTTAAAAATTAATCAGCATGCCGTACACTCACACAGCCTTAATGTTAACAGAGACTAAGAAATTTGGGTTTATCAACAGATTTATCATCTAAACATTCTTATATGCACACACACATATATACATGCATTTATAACAGAGAGAGGGAGAGATAGAGGAGTAAACTGGATTAGGCTCAAGAATAGTGTGCTCAGATTTGCAGTCAATTATGAGGGATTTAGACCATGCTATGTGAAATAATTCTGGTGGCTTGCTCCTAATATTACATCCAGAGAACGGGTAAGCTCCAGTCTTTCAGTGCCAAGCCCCTCTGATAATCAGGGCTGAACTCCCTCAGCAAAGGGAGTTGGGTTGTGGAAGCCCTGTTATGAGACGGTGTAGTCCTTGAGCCCAGCTCTAATCGATTAACTCATTACATACTTAGATCCAACAAATGTTTAGCCACTACATCCATGCCAGCACTGCACCATTTATGTTCCAATGGTTCAACTAAGACTAAACTAATGACTGAAAATGTATATTTAAGGTTGTGGGTCACTGATTGAACCTTTGATGATGGGGTGGATGACTGGCTGCTTATGGTTGAAAGTTCAAAGAGCATTAAAGTTCTATAATTTGGTTGTCATTATGGGCTTATTTCTTAATATAAGAGCTCATATTGAGTTCTCTTATCAGTCTAAGTGAGAAAGCGTCCAAGCACAAATATATTGGAACAAGACTGATGATAATCTACTGCAATGACAAGCAATAAATACAGAACCAGGGCAAGATCAAAGACATTTTTAATTTCAGCTCTTGACTCAAAAAAGAGTGGTCTGTATTTCTTAAAACTGAATGACTGAGAAATGCATAGACATGCACAAAAATCCTGATATTTAAATTCTGCTCCTCCATTCTGCCATTCAGACAAACAAATAGTCCGACCCCAAACACTTGGGGTCATTGGTTAAGCTTAAAGTGATAGTTCACCCAAAAATGAAAATTCTCTCATTTACTCCTCATGTCATTTCAAAACTAAATGACTTTCTTTATTCTGTGTAACACAAAAGAAGATATTTTGAAGAATTTCTGACTTCCACTGTATGGATGAAAATTACTGAAACATTTCTCAAAGTATCTTCTTCTGAGGAAGAAAGTCATACTGGAATGACATTATGGTGAGTAAATGATAACTGAATTTTCATTTTTGGGTGAACTACAGTATCTCTTAAAGGCCTCATGGTTTGGTTGGTTATCATGGCCCAGTTAGCTCCTGCTGATAGAACTATGCTACTATGTACTATGTAACTATGCTACAGGGCTACTAAAAGCTTCTATCTCCTCTGATGGTCATGCAAAATATGATGTGCATCCCAACTTTGTTACTTAAATTTGAAATATTTAATTATTTTATATGTCTTTTTACCAGAAGCCAATTGTTTGGAGAGCTCTTAAAAGCGTGAAATGGGAGTTTCTGCTGCCTTCAACATTACAGCTCAGGATAATGGGTGTGGGACTGACAGCATCATGATGTCATCATGATTTCCTGTGGATCCTGAGTGATTAGTCACATGGCATTCACAGCTCTGGACTCAAAAAAAATAGTTTAAGTACCATTATCAAAGATAGAGAAGTCTTGTACAGAGTCCTGCACCATGCTGGAAAACTACCACTGAGATGTCTAGGAATGCTAATGGTAACTTTCTCCAGTTATTACAGACTCCCCTGGCTCAAACAAAAAAAAAGTGTTAATGAATGCCATAAAGGCACGTTTTATACTTTTCTGGGAAATCAGCCTACAAATGGATTACTTAGAGTTGTCGGTACACATTAAACTGAACAAGAAAAAGGTATTTCATTAGCACACATCACCTTTAACAAAGTCCGTTGACTAACTGTACAAAACAGTGAGTGGAAAAACTCGAGAAAGTGCCATTAAGTATGACATTTCATAGTCGTGAGTGGTTATGAGTCTGGGACTATGAGATCCAAATGAGGCTCTAGATATGACAATAAACCTGCACACACTCATGCAAACAAAGACAGGTGGGGACTGCTTACAGTATAGAGAGAGTTTTAATGAAATGACCACAATGAGACATTTTACCAGACGACAAAAAATGGCTCTGTAATTTGCTGTCAGGTTGTCAAGAGAAAAGCAGAAAATAGCAAATGATCTCAGTGGTCCAGCTTCTTGTTTAAAAGAGGAAAAAGACAGAGAGAGAGAGAGAAAGAAAGGATGTAAGCGAGCAGAGAAAGCGAGAGACTGAGAACTACAGAGTTAGAGGGAGAGAGAGACAGGGAAGACAGTATAGAGGAGATGGAGGAGGAGGCCATTAAGAGCATCTCCGGCTGCTTTGTTTGCAGTTTATGCGGCACTTTATTTCTACCATAAACAGGCGCATGAGCCCAGTGCATCTTGATCACCTCTATATATTACCCACAATGCCCTGTGGGATGGGAGAGTGTAGCACTGAGGGAGCCAGGGTAAGGAACATTATGCAGATTCTATTATTCTTTGTCTGCATCTCGTGACAACACTGATCCAGTACCTTATCGCAGTAGCTTCCTCCAGTCCTACTAGCAACTCCATGATGCATTCTTCCTATCTGCTGCAGCTGCATTCACTGTATGCCAGCACTGTGAACAAAGAGAAGAAGAGCTAATCAATAAACTTCATTTCGTCATTTTTAAAAGCATTTTGAGCTTTTTTCCCTGAGATTCTCTTATTATGTTATGATGTACACCTAAATAGTCATGACACAGTTAAGAAACAAGAACTAAAAGCACTGAAATCTCTAAGCAAAATCAGAGTTTTTGTCCAAACTACCTGGGAGCTCAACAAGCATCTGGGTGTTGTGTCAAAATCTTGTGTCAAACTCTGAGATATTGCGATGGGTAGACCGACCACTTATCAAATAAAATCGTAGATCCATAATTTAAAAAAAAAAAGGAAAAAAAAATCTGTTTCAAAGAAATGCTGTTCTTTTTAACTATTTATCAAAGAATCCTGAAAAATGGTAAATCACAGTTTCCACAAAAATATTAAGCAGCACAACAGTTGATCTGAAGGATCATGTCCGAAGACTTGAGTTATGGCTGCTGAAAATTAAGCTTAGCCATCACAGGACTAAATTACATATAATAAAATATATATATTAAAAGAGAAAAAAATTCAAATTGTAATAATAATTTCATAACATTACTGTTTTACTGTATTTTTGATTAAATAAACAGAAACGCTTTCAAGAAGTAGAGTATTTTCTTCTGTGAAACACAAGAAGATATTTTGCTTTACTGTTCATACACCTAAAATCACTAAGGGCCCAAACCCCCGATGACTTCCATTCTATGAACCAAAATAAATAAATTAATTAAAAAAAATGACATTTTTTAATATATAGATGTATGTGTGTGTTTGAAAGAAGAAAGTCAGTGATGTTTGGAATGACACGAGGGTGAGTAAAATATAACAGGATTAAAATTTTTGGGTTTGGGTTTAATTTTAAGATTTGCTGTGGGGTTTAATACAGCCTGAAGTCTTTGTCAAAGTCAGGCTAACTTTATTTATTTATTTGTTTAGTTCATGTCCATGCAACAATTTACTCATAATAATATATATTGGCTTTATGGTGAACATGTAAAGACAGAGAGGAGGTGGATTTTGCTGAAGAAGCAGTTGAATGCTTTAGGCGTGGTCACTGAGCTACGCTTGTGGGAGACGGCTGTTTCAGTAAACACTCTGCGGGGCCAGTGTTTGATCATCAGTGTAGTCAGTGTGTTCTAATTGTTTTGCAAAGCATGCTAATTGCTTCTCATCCAGTCTCTTTAAATGTCAGCACTCCCTGTAGTTACAATGTGATTCACCGACCCTTAAAAATGGAAACAAGGCTGAATGATTCAAAATAGAATGAAAGGAACAGAGAAAACGGGTAGGGGACTGAATGGCGGGGTCAGAGTGTTTGTTTGGAATGGCTCCACCAAGCTTTACCCACCAGCGTGACCTCACTGGTCAGCAGCCCTGATTCTGAACACCCTGCCCCTCAGGTCTCTGGGAAGGTCAGTACACCATACAAGCCATGGGCAAGAAGAAGCATTTATCTGTAAATAGACAGACAGTGCCGCCAACACACCCGCGCTAGGTCAAACACTAAATGACCAGCATTTCTGAGTGTTTGAGATGATTTGTCCGTGTACTAATGCGTGAGATTCAGAACCTGAGGCTGATAGTGAACTAAATCATATTAAAAAGCCCTGATGACATTTTAATTACCACGATTTAACACATGACATGGAAATATTGTCATAGAAGTCAGGCAAGTACATCACTACTCAGGAAATCAATGAAAAGTTGAACACTATCCTGAATGCTAAAAATCTCCTTTTCAGCCCACCTGAAGTCACTTAATGTCGTACACTGCTTAATCTAAACCAGAGTTTGCTATATACTTTTGGGTCTTAACTGCAGTACATCAACGTGAGTAAATCTAAACCAGAGTTCGCTATATTAATAATTAGAATACCTGTTGCGATTCCAGCCTACAAGGCGGCAGCGGGTGCTCACACAAGGAGACAGGATATTAACTGATTTTCCCACTGTTCTCACTAGGCCTCAGGCTTGGCTTTCTTGGTCTCTCTCCTGTGCTCTACTCTGAACAGCAAAGGGAGATGTGGTTGGTTCTAACCTCATGCTGTGCTGGACAGAACCCTTGAGAAGGAAGCAGGTGCTCTGGTGTGTAAACATGTTTGTGCGATAGTAGTTTGAATTTCCCATTGTTCTGCTGGCTCAGGTAGCCTATGTAATGATTTCACTGCTTCTGCAACAAGACCTGAGGGACATGTTCTGCAGCTTTTAAAACACACAGCAAACACAACAGAAATGGCTCAGTGACGGCTCTAGAAACCTTTATTTACTGTATAATAGTCTGTTACAAATTCCCAGCCACTGACCGGTGGTCATTTTCAATCCACAAAAGTGATAAAAGTGAATAGATTTGGCTTACTGTCTGCATTGTGAGGACATGAGCATGAGATCTTTCTGTAAGTCTCCTCCAAAACTACTTAACAAGTTAACTAATTAAAGCTGATTAATAACTTCGGGTGGAAGAGGGCAGGAATGTGTAATTACATACTTTAAAAATCCACTAAAATTTAAAACTATTCACTCCCTTTTTTTTTCTTAGAAGCATAACAAAAAACTGTAGAATGCAGAGCTCTCAAGTTGATTAAAAAAACGACATCTTAAAACAAAATGTTAATGGCAAAAACACAACAAGCTTAGACATAACTGCCAAAAACAGAATGCATCCCTGAATGCTCAACTTTTCAACAGGGAAACTGATAGATATTTAACATCTATAATAGTCCTCATAAACAAATGCTATATGCATAATAACATGGGTCATTGCGCGAAATAAGGCAGTTTTAAATTTTACATTCTCCAATGTTTTCCAAAGCCCTCTACAACAACTGATATCAGAACAAAAAACACAAAAACGGAGATGGCTTAAATAAAAAGGGATATAAGTCTGGCAGATACTGTATGTCCAAAATATACACACTTTGACAAATCTTCCTCCTAAATGCTATTTTAATCAACCTAGTACCTCTACACAAGACATTGTTTCTCTGAAGACTAATAAACACCTGTTCAAGAAAGCAATTTTAGCCAGGCATTGTTATTTTTGTGTGCAATATCAACCAGATGGTCCATGAAATATCTGGATGTAACTATAGCAGGCTTAATAAAAAACTCTTGAAATCCCTAAATGTACACGGCTTGATTGCAGTCTTAAGTTTGCAAAATATCTAAATAATTGCTAAGCAATCGAAAAGAGCAGAGTGAAACATGATAATATGTCAGGCGGTCATTCGACTGACCTATAAAAGCCCTGTCATCATTATCCTTCAATACTACCTCTACTAATACAATCAGTAAGACTTCTAGCCAATTTTGTCTTTTTTCTCTCTCTGGTCTGTCAGTGTGTGTAAGGACCAGGCTTGAAAACCTTCCAGGAGAGTGAGGTAATTATCCATTCTCTCCTGTCTGCCTGCTATGTACTGACCATTCTCCGACTGCTCATTAATGAAGCGTCCAATCAAATGCATCCAGCACTGCAGAGCAGCACCATTTAAAATCACAGATCTAGACAACAGGCCGTTTTGACACACTCGCCATGACAACGAAGATAAGGGACTCTTTTTTTGGGGTGGGGCCAATTACTTTGTTCATTTATGCTAGTGCCAAAAGCACAGTATGCATTCCACAATATTTTAATTATTCTTAATACTTACCTACAACAACTTACGGTGATCTACAGCCTCATCTAAGAAGTTTCGCTGTCTCCTTTGAAAGAAAATTTTAAGGTTTTTTCATACAGTGCCACAAAATCATTCCTAGTTGTTTGGGATTTTCTATAACCGTATGCATAATCATTAGAAATTTAATAACAGAGAGGGTAAAACAAAAACTCTTAATGTTTTGAAATTGAAGCTACAGTGTGTGGGATCGGCAGTCATATCCTAGCTGGTAAACAGACCCATTAGCGCTAATGATAGAGTGTGTTTGAATACAATGTGCATTAGGATGAAGTGTGGGCTTCATCCAAACAGATTCTGTGAGTTCATAGCGAGTCACTCGCACAAGCTACAGTAGTATTCATCTCCAGCCAAATTTGAGACTAAATCAGCTGACTGAACTAACTTAATGCCCTGAGCAGTGAGCACATTGCTGCACATCAGGGGGAAAAGGTTCACGAGCGGAGATGAAAATAGCACTGTGAGAACAAGAGCTGCTACTTTTGTACTTTGTGTAGGAGATATACAAACCAGATCAACATGTCTGTACGCTTTTCAGCATCTGGTTTCATTAGACTCAACAGTTCGCACACGGTGAAACCATAATACATTATCCATATTAGCATATATGACATCAGCTGGTCTATACTGTTACATACTCATGGTTTTTTCGACAGGTGAAAAACAAAGATATTTTCTTTTATGTTTTTGACTATACAAAGAAACTGAAAGGGGTCCACTGTTGTTTTGGACCCCATTGACTTTTATTGGATGGGCAAAAATAGTTGAAACATTCTTCTTTGTATTATTCAGAAGAAATGCATATCTTTGTTTATCTACTGTATGAAAACAACTGAAGTGGTTCTCAAGTGGTTTTGATTCAGGACTCAGATTTATTTTGGCCATCAAGTGATGACACAACACCTAGTTTAACATACAAACGGTGCAACAATATGCAAAATTATTAACACTGCACAGACTTAGCAGGAATAGAATTATTTTTTTTTTAATTTTTATTTTTTTTTTTTTTTGATTGCTTACAAACCTATCACAAAAGAACAGAAACCCATTTTTGAGTTGTGACCCATCAGTTGAAAACCACAGTACTAGACAATCTGTTAACAACATAATTAGCAGTATCCACTAGGATAAAATAGAAGGTACAGTATATAGACTGATGCAATGGACAATCCAAAAAACATGCAAAACAAAACCTGCCAGGAAACTTGATCCACCAAACACAGCTCCAAACAAGACCTCCAGTGCTGAGAGCTGCTGTCTTTTGCCACCCAGTGAAATCAACATTTATAAGAGTGGTAATGAGCATTTTCCTTCCCGTGTGACAGCGCTAAAGCAACGCTAATTACATTAGCATGAGCTATGAAATATGAGCTAGCTGACACACAGTTCCCTCAGAGGATGATGAAGGAGCAGGCCGGTTTTTTAATAAACACGGTGCTGGCGAAATATCATCTCCTAACTGCCTTTGTATCGAGCTGCATGCACTTCTTCTGCCAAGATCCACCACTGACTCCCTAGGAATTTATGTACAAATAACTACTTTTTAATAGCCTTGTAATATGATTTCCTGCCAAAGAAATATTCAAATAGCTTTCAAAACCAGTACAGTATATTATCAGCCCCAAGCTAAACTAGATGTGGAAGGGTGGAAAAAAAAGAGAGATAATTTTTTTACTCTGTAATTATTATACCATTGTCATCTGTGGGAGAGGAAGAAAGACATGGTAATACTACACCATGTTTCACTAGGGAGCAAACGGCATTGTTTTCTAAGAATCAGGTACAAAAACACAAACAGTGCTTGTCGCATTTAATTACCGCAGTTGTTTCCTTTGCCCCATCACATTTATCACACATTTTCCTCATTGGATTACAAAATAATGCCTCTTTCATTAAGGACAATTGGAAATGAAAGCAAGGCTGTTTTTGTGTATGTGTACATTTTAAATTGCTTACTAAATGCAAATGGGTGTATGAACTCTGCAGCATAAAGCACACAAGTGGTTATTATATTTTCTGTGTTTGTGACCCCAACGTTCTTTTATGTGGCCTTAATGAAGCAACTGCAGACCACCGTGACATTCGCTTGAGTGTCACTGAAAGAATTTCACTACTTCTCATGTGACCATTATGGTACCTTGGACTGCAGAACTGAATTAATTGCTTTGACACTGTGGCTCACTTTCCATTGTTGTGCTTTCCATTAAGGCTAGGGAGCAGTTGCAAAATCCCACAGAGGAATGCATATGTGTGTGCCAGCAAAAGTCTGAATGTTTGGGTAGAATACATTGCTGAAACGCAGAAAACAAGAGAAAAATGAACTGAATGTGTGGAGAACAATATAATTAAAAAGATCTCTGTTTGATTCAGGGACAAACAACAAAGTGGAATAAAAACTCTACAAGACCACTTTCATAGCCCACGAGCATTGCGGTGGAAATTGTCGGTGGCATCTGAAATGGGGAAATTATTATTAGCCCCCTACAGTCATAAATAAATAAACAATCTTTTCAAAACATTTCAATATAGACTATTATTCAAAAGGTTTGTGGTCTGCAATTTTTAAATGATTTCTAAAGTGTTCACCAAGGCTGCATTTTTTGGATTAGTGATAACATTTTTACAATTTCAAATAATCATTGTCTATTTTGAATTAAAGATGAATTTTCAACAGCCATACAGTCTTCAGTGTCACAGAATCATTCAGAAATTATTCTAATATGCTGATTTTTTGCTTAAGAAACATTTCTTATTATTATCAATGTTGTGCTGCTTCATATTTCTGTAGAAACTATGTTCAAAAGTAAAAAAGGTATACATTTGAAATAGATTTCTTGGTAACAGTGAACTAAAAGTAACAGTAAACTCTTTACTGTCACTTTTGATCAATTAATTGCATTCGTGTTGAATAAAAGAAAGTATTTTTCAAATCTGAGATATGCTGTACTTCATTACAACCTTCAAAATATATTACAGAATTATTTTCAGTGGGTAAGAAAAGACATTTCCAATACATTACTGGGTAAGTTAATATTAAATAAATATATAACAAATTCAATTTTTAGATTTTTTTTTTATTTAGCCATACAGGTCATTAGTAATCTAGACATCAACACTCCAGTTCAAGTGCTTAACACAGTGTGTGTGTGAGAGAAATTGTACGGTAATGCTTTCTGGAGATGAGACTCTTCACAGCAGACCTCCAGTAACCCAAAGAGAGCTGGATAACCCAGCGGCCTCACCCAGGCCATGCGAGCCAATCGGACCTGTGGGCTCGAATCCCAACCCCCAACACACACACACCCCATACACCCCCTCCGCTCGAATGGAAAAGTGTCCTAAGCTGTTCTGTCAAACATCTGTGTATGTGACAAATTGAGAGTATGTGTGAGTAAAATAAAACCAGTGTGATTCATAAAGTGCAAATGCCAAATACAACAACAACAACAAAAATTAAACATGCATGCTGTATTAGACAGAAAACATAAACGTGTGCAATCTTATGTCCTTAGCACCGCTCTGATCAGGAGTGACTTTGACAAGCTGATAATGGGGGCTTTTTGGGGGCTGTGCTGTGTGGTGCCTCTGCACAGACTTATCTGGCTTTCTCTGGGGAAGTGAACAGAGAGAGAAAAGGAGAGGGAAAAAAAGAGATTCTCAACTGACGCTTGAGCCCTTATCGCTCTGACAGCCACCGTTTACAGGAGAGCGGAGTGCCAGTCAGATCATTTACAGGAACAGATTAATACTGCCCAATGTGTGTGTGTGTGTGTGTGTGTGTGTGTCTCTCTCTCTCACACACACACACACACACACACTACAGAGGTCTGTCTGTGACTGCACGTACAATTCCCCTTTTCTTCATATCTCTTCTCACTCTAGACTGTCTCACAAAAGCCTTGTGAGCTTTGTGTGCACTGTAGTGTGTGTGTGCTGTGAAAAATATGCAGTCTAAATGGAGACTCACTCAAAATTAGTGATGGGAAATAAGAAAGCACATTAATTCAAGTGTCTCACTTAAGTGAGGACTTGTACTTTCCAACTTTACTAACTTTTGAGAGTAAATAGCTATTGTTTACTGCAGCAAAAGCAACCATATATGGATACAATGGAATGGATGTTACATTTGCCAAGCAAAGTGTAAGGTTCCCACACCATCTGATCAATGAATTTCCATAATTTCTCCTAGGCCAGGGGTTTCAAACTCAATTCCTGGGGAGCCAAAGCACTGCAGAGTTTTGTTCCAACCCTGCTCCAACACACATACCATGTAGTTTTCAAATAAGCCTGAAGGATTTTATTAGTTGGATCAGGTGTTTTTAATTAGGGTTGAATCTAAACTCTGCAGGTCTCCGGCCCTCCAGGAATTCAGTTTGACACCCCTGTCCTAGACAATTTGTAAAAATTATTTCATAGACACTGCACTCACAGAGAGTGTTATCTAAGCTGATTAAATATTTTAGAGATGAGAATTTAAATTTATATATATATATTATTAATTCAATTCAATTCAATTAATTCAACAAATATTTCCAGATTGTCAATGACCATGGGAATACTGAACATAGCACACTGCCACATTAAAATAGAATGTGCTGTCGCAGGTGTTCAGATGTGGCTCGTCCAATCAGAATGTATCAGCCATCACTTTTAATATTTTATATTTATTTATATTATATTTATATTTATATTATATTATCAATTTAAAAAATATATATAAAGTAAGGCCGTTTATAACCAGGCAGAAAAAAAATATTGTCGACCCCTTGATTTTCATGCTAAATAACCGATCACCACTTTAAAAAACACTTGATATGTTATGTAAAAAACAATACTCTTAATACTCCTGATTTTTTCACATGGAGCTATGCTGCAGAGTTTGCCTTTTGACTGACTGGCTAATCTGCAGCAGCAAATAATTGCTGAAAGACACCAAAGCATATGTGATTTGCTCTCAGTGATGCTCAGTAAGATTTTATATATTTCCTCTTTTGCTTTTTCCATCCCTTCCTATTGCTAAGGCTTCCAAACACCACCTCTCTCTCTCTCACTTTAATGAATCATCCAGAACTTTTCCTTCAAAGAAAGATGATAAAGCCCCTCTGGCACAAACACATATTGCATACATTCATCACCACAGAGATTTAAGGTATGTCAGCTTGCACCAACAGCTCAAGCAATAGCACAAACACACACGGTTTAATATATCTACAATTTAAGAGGAGCTCATGGTGCTCGGTCTCAGCAGATCGGTTTCGGTCTTAAGTCGCTGCTGTGCTGTTGCCCACACGCGCCATGTCCACTCCTGGACATCTCGGGGCCTTGACGCTGCTGTCAGATAAAGACACAGCTCTATTCTGACAGATGAGGCAGCGAGTAGACAGGTAGGCAGGCAGCAAGCGTGGAAAGGGCAGACGGAGAGCTGAATACTCATCCAGGGATTCACACTCAACAGCTGACTGGTATTCAAGATCTCACGCACTGTACAGAGCAGGGCAAAATGCACAAACATTAGTGCTCCTTTTTCTGGATGCAAACACACACACAGTGCACACTCTCTGACCAAAACGTTCCTTTATCAGCCTCAAAGTGTCTTTGAACACTGAATAAGTAGCACTTTCTTTTAATTGCAGTCTGTCACATATTTTAAAAAATAGCTGCTTGGAAGGGTGAAAATACTTCAATATCTGTAAATTTGAAGAAGTGAGAGAAAAGTAGAGGAGGAATAAAAGATTAAGAGGTGACAAACAGTCATCCAGACCTAATGAAGAATCCTTCTTATTTCCAAAACCTAGTGAGTCGTCTACTGAGTGAGTATTTTAAGGGCATGTTTTAGAAATAAAGGCTGTTCCAAATTATGTGAAGCTTAAAGTTCACCCCAAAATGTTTTTTATTATTATTATTTACTCATCCTCCTGTCATTCATAACCTGTATTCATAACCTATAAGATATTTTAAGCAATGTTTCAACTAAGTTTATCCATACATTCAAAGTCAATGAGGTCTACAACAACACTGGATGAAGAAACATTCATTTGGATTATGAATTTAATCCATTCGATACTGAAAAGAATTGAAAAAGAAGCTAATTGAGTGAAATGAATTACATTTATTTATTTACTCTCTCTCTCTCTCTCTTTCTCTCTCACACACACACACACACACAAATGTTTATCGACACATTGTTTACAACAACAGCTGCAGTATGCTTTTCTCAACAGATGACTTTTTTATGCTTTCTGTTATTAAAATAGCATTTTCCCTGTATTTTCAGAACCCAGTAGCTTTCTAAATCATACTGGCTTCATAGTGTTTTCATAAGACCATGTACATGAATGGAATTGTTCTGTTAAATGTGTGTTTTTTCTGAATCTGAATTGTAGAAGTACTGTGCTACAATAAAACAACAATAACAATGTGTAATTATAAGCAGCTCTGCAGAATAATTACACAAGTGGTGCATAAACTTCATCAGAATTAATCAGTCCCGTATAATTAACCCTGATGTAAAGTGTGACTGTGTAATCTATGCTCATTATTAACAATGTTCTAAGCATGTGAACTGATTTTACCAATACCTTATTTGCTCAAAAAATTTAATCCATCTCCATTTGTACAAAAACTTTTAATGTTTCTGCCTGAAATGATTTTGACTGATGGTATCAAAATGATGCTATTTTGTCTTCTGAAAAATAACTTGTTTATATATGTATTAAACATTTCATGATACAGTTGCCTTTAGACTTTCCATGGTTTAACATTTTGTAGCTATTGTTATATTTTATGATCCTTATCATCAATTGCAATTTTTAATGTGAAGTCTCATTTTTACTAGGTATTTATTTTGCCACCATGTGTTAGATTTAACACTGATGGATACTTAGAAGACAAATATTGTCATATTGCCTCTGATTGGCTAGATCTGCCTTAATAACTGGAAGAAGAAGAATAAAAGAAGAAGAAGGAACTATTTTTGTCCCACTTTATATTAGCTGTCTTTAGTTAAGGACACCTAATTTAAAATTTAAAATATAAGGTGGGACAACTGCTGTCATAATGAGTGTTATGTCCTATTAATCAATGCAAGTGAAATCAATGCAATGTGAAATTCTACAGTCATTCCCTACAACCAATTTCTGTTTCTAATACCTCTCATATATTAAAAATAAAATTTATATAATATTTAGAGTGTGTCCACAGGGACAGAAAGTCAAATCTGTTTACACATAAGCAACACATAAGCAAAATAAAATATGAAAGCTCTGGTATCACACAAACTCTTAATATTGCAATTGTAAAGGAAAAATGTTCAGACTAAATATTAAAAGTAGGAGCAGCAGTTCAGGGCTCAGGTCAAATCCTTTTTCTAATTGCAGAGCAATACAATGTGCACACAGGCTGGCCAAAACAGCAGCTAGGCAACAAAGGTCTGGCCAAATCAATACTAATGAATTCTGAGGTTGAAATTCCAGACAGACTTCATTGTTGCCTGGACTTCATAAACAATACATTTTCATTAAGACACGAAAAACAACAACCATAGCCGCTGGATAGAAAATCACTTATATCCAAACATCTGATACTACAGTGATTTTGTTATGGGTTGTGTATTGTATCACAGCCATACAATGAAAATAAAATGCTCTCATATTTGTTCTTATAAACATTAAACTGATTGTAACAGTGGCAGGGATGTATAAGTGTAGCAGCTAGCTCATACAGTTACGTCAGCCTCACCTATCATCATCTTACTTTGTGCAAAGGCAAATTAGTTTACCATTGACTGATTTATAAATACTGATCTGTGTGCTGGTGTGTGGTACAGTAATGCAATTAGTATATGGAAAATGTCACTAAAAGACAAAAAGAGTGCATTAGTGCTAAAAGAGAAAGAAGGAATGTGATGAATGAAGGGGCGTTGAAGTAGCAACCTTGAAATTACAGTGAGGACTGAAAGTCCACACTGAAAAGATGAGATTCAAAATGTCTTTTAAATCTGTATATATAAATATATTTCCGATTATGCACTTGTAATCTCCTGATTATTCACTTCTGATTTTTTTCGTACAAAAAGTTATCAGTCGGTTTCAACAAACTCCTTAACTTAATAAAACATGTATAGTGATCTTTCATTGTGATCAAGGGTTTTCTTAGGTTAAAAGGTTTGAATCATTCTCAAATCATGCTGGATTATTTTTCACTAAAATTATATCAACAATATAATTTGTAAAAAAGGGAAAATTATTAAATTAGAAATAAAAAAAAAGAAAAAAAAATACAACCCCATGTAACAAAATTATGTTCAAATAATGTTTTGGTAACATTCCAAATAATTAATGAAAACGTTATTTCTGAATGTACTCTGAATGTTCAAAATGCCCAAGTTTTTCTTGGTTAAAGGAACATTCCATCATTATCATATCATTAAACATTATGTGAACATTACTTTTGAATATTCTCTTGACAGTCTGAAACAAGCAGTAAGATTAAACATTAAAATGTTGGACAAATGTCCAACCAAAATGATTTAGAAAAAAGAAAAACATTCCATGACCGATGTATGAATACATTTTTGTGCCTACTTTTTTAAAGACCATATAGCTTTGAATGAATGTTCTATTACCATTACCGGAAGAATATTTGAGAGAATCCTGCCAGAACGTTAACCAAAGCTCGGAGAACATTGCCTTTTAGCTGGAATAGAAGCTTTCTTACTCCAGACTCCACTGTTTTTTTTTTCAATATAAACACAAAGTGGCAGGTACAATGTTATACTTTTAAAATGTAGTTGTTTTACTTTTTTGGATGGAACACATGAAAGCAGTCCAGGAAAATCTGGCTTGTTTGTTCCACCACTGGCTTAAATCCAATCATGTGACCATCTGCCTGAGATCACTACTGTATATTCTATTGTTGTCTTTAACAGAAGAAAAACAAACGATTCTCACAACAGTTGGAGAATAAAATAACCACCCAGAATCTTCAAACAATCAAAACACAATAAAAGAAGAAATACTGTAATATGACACACCCGTGGGACTAAAGACATGATATAGAATACTTCTGATTTACCCTATTTGTAGATTAACGGTAAATCTAACAGCCTGATAATTCTATATATTTTTTATTGGCACTAGCTCACCAAACCTAGTGTCTTGAAATGAAAAGAGAAAATAAATGGATGTTAGTAGAACTAATCAAGTATACTTTAACCCATAAATCTTAGGTTAAGGAAGTCTATAGATCTGTAAACCTTTAATAGTGCACATACTGTATGCAAAACCTTTGTCTCTAAAGATCCTAAGGCACTGTGTAATTATCACTGCCTCTTTAGTACTGATTGACTCACATTAAATTCTCACCTAGCACATAAAATGTTGCAATGTCGCCTCTTAGAAGAGATAAACTGTTTTTATGTGAGTGGTTTTGTGTTATAAGTACAATGCCTCATTAATAATTTACATGTAAACAGGTGTAAATTGCACTTAGGAAATATTGCATTACTCTGAATTGCACACAAGCCAGAGCAAACATTTAAAGAAAGCACCTTAGTGTGGAGTCCATGTCTTTCAAGGCATTCAAACACTTAAATACACACTGATAGCACAATCAGCAGGTCATTTTTTGCAAATGAAACCCTGGCAGGGTTATTTTAAGTCAACTAATTTGCAATTGTACACATCAAAACTGTCTGCAATGCATTCTGGGAAACCCTGGATGCCACGTTATATAATAAACTACTATGCAAGTTATATCCATTTCCCTTCTCTATTCCATTTGAAATGACTGAAAGATGAATTATCCCCCAAAGCCTTTGCATGCTATCAATGTGTCTATGTGATACTGGAAGCAGCCAAGGTGAGGTTGGTGGTAAATGCAATTCTCCCTCTTCCTTTGGGAGTGGAGGTGATAATGGAGGTGGATAGTGCGGCCCAAATCACAGATTACAGATGAATGTATGAGAACTTTTCCCCCTCGTCATCTCTCATAGACTAGAGAGATATGAAGAGGTAGAAAGATCAGGTCCACCACACTTACCAGAGTGTGTTATCGTCTCTGTATCTCAGAACTGTGGCGTGGATGGGGGAAGACTGTAACAGTGTGTTCCCTGGGGAAAATGACTGAAGGGGTGCGAATACAGCTATCATGTTGTTCTAATTACCCCATTCGCTTCAAACATTATCCGCCCATCAGTTTTGCTTACTGCAGTTTTATTTAAGAAGCATGTTCTTGAACAGCAACAGCGCTAGGTAGAAACCTATAGGAGAAAAATCATTTTCAGTTCTGATATTATCAACAGGTAAAGAGTAATTTGTGACATTGCTAAACACTGGAGACTAATCACAAAAGTAAATATGCTTGCCATTTTTTACTCATTCGTTGAATGAGCTGGCCACTGTGCTTCGATCAAAATGCGCAAAGCCGAACTCATATGTCATCTGCCTGGAACTGCTTCTGTTTACAACAGTAAGCACAAGCTAGATTAAAGTGATTATTAGGTTTTGAATATGGATATTTTTCTTACAAAAATGCATCGATTCACTACAGGAGGCCTTTGTTCACCCCCCGTTTTGAAGTGTTTTTTTATGGATGGCCGATTTTTATTTAAAAATAGAAAGTCATATATACCTAGGATGCATCGGGGGTGAATAAAACACAGCCTATTTTTCATTTTTGGGTTAACTAACCCTTTAAGACATACTGCTGCTGCACAAATAGCATATAAAATGACCCATAGCAGATCTATACAGGTGGAGCTGGGGAAGGTGGAGGGTTTCAAAGGAACTCTGAAAGCGCGCTGCAATGCTCAAGCAAATGCTAATCAGCCATTTAAATGTAAAGCAACAAGCTCATTGGCTGCATATGCAACAAGAACCAATCAGCTTGTGACAAGTCATTTAATGCTCAGAATATCATCAGTTTATGTTAAGGACCCATCAGACCCATCTAGAGTTTCATGACAGAACTTGGTATATATAATTTACGAGATGATAATGGAATGTTACCCATATAATTTAACATGCAATGTGATGAGATCATATGACAAATGCACCTTTTTACACAGTAATACCAGTAAATTGAAGTAAAATTACTGGAACGACTTTACCGGTAATTACAAAAATGCACTGCTCACACAGGCATCTTTTTTTTTTCCGGTAAAGCACCATTCACACAACAATTTTAAAATACCAGTAAATTATGTGACATCATTAACTGGAAACAACCTCTAAATGGCTGCGCCTCCCCGTGTTGTGTGTTTGTGAACACTGAGGGGTATATGCGGTCAGTGTTTTTGTTCATGTTTTAATTTTTGTGTCAAACGTTCACATTCACAGTTTTCCGTCAGTACGTTCTGAACACATACATTTTCCTACTTGTAATCTCATTATGTGTTCACAAAGAGCGCATTACCGGTAATTTACTGGTAATGCTACTTCTCTTCATACCAGTAAATTGCCGGAAAGAATTTACCAGTATTTTTGAAAAGGTCCTGTTCACATATGATCTCTTAATGGTAATTTACCAGTAAAGACTACATGTGTGATAGGGGCTAAAGTTGAATGCTGCTAATTGAAATGTTTATTGTAGAATAATGCCAAATGTTTAATTTACTGTTTCATCCTCTTTTATTCATAAGTATTCCATTGCAAGCACACCCTTTGACTTATAGTGAAGGGCAATGCATGCATGTTTACTAACTGCATGGGTTACACAGGCTGTCCACATTCAAAATGTTTTTTTTTTTTTAAAAAGGTCGAGAAATTATGCACTGGCAACTTTACTCTCTCTCCTTTCTTTATTATCTGTAATTTTTCTCCTTCTTACATCCGCTTCAGTTGGACTACAATATTTTCTTCTCTCCATTTTTTCTTTATAGACAACAGATGACAAGCAAGCAGTTGATAGACCTGATCTCCAGGTTTGACCTTCTAAGAGGCTGTGCAATTCCGCCTGTCTCCTTTTGAATCCCTCAGCCTCTCCCTCTCTCTGTACTAAGTGATGGAGATGCAGCTTCATTGAAAATGACGTCCTAAAGAGCTAGAAAAAGGTTACAGTGGCTGACTTCATGACACGGGTACATTATTTATATCCAACTTCCCTGCAGTGTTTTGGTCGCCTAATTGGTGAAATGAGGGATTCTTATACATCCAAGGGACCAATAACACACACCGAAACACTACAAGCACAAACTACATTTCTTATAATAACCTTATGGTTATTCACTAAATTACTAAAACAAAATTATCTGTTATCTTAAAACCAAATTTGTGTCCCATTCATGTGTCCCATTCACTCTCCTTAAAGGGATCATATGTTATTTCAACTTTTCCTTTCTCGTTGGAGTGTTGCAAGTTGTTTATGCATAGATAAGATCGCTAAAGTTGCAAAGACTAAAGTCTCAAACCCAAGAGATATTCTTTATAAACATTAAGACTCATCCACACCCTCCTAAAATGCCTCATTTAACCACGCCATGAAATGGGTTTATGCGGTTTAAGTTTCAAAAAACACATTTCAAATGTGTTTCAAAAAACACATTTTCCACATACTGCACATTATTGTTTCTCCTCTATGCCCTGCCTTTCTGAAATGCATCGATTTTTACAAAGCTCATTGTTCTGAAAAGTGAGGTGTGCTCTGATTGGCCAGCTATCCAGATTGTGTTGTGATTGGCCGAATACCTCAAGCATGTGATGGAAATGTTACGCCCCTTGCTATACTGTGATACCATGTGTCCAAGAGCACCAAGACAAAAACATTAAAACCCATTATAAACGAGGCATGTTGCATCCAGTGGGGACATAATTACGGATTATAATGACAATACCAGCAGTTGTCAATTTCAGTCCTTGCGCACCCCAGCTCTGCATATTTTGCATGTCTCTCTGTTAACACACCTTATTCAGCTAATCAGCTCGTTAGAAGTGAGCTCCTTGCATGAACTGTGTTCCGATTGACATGGTCTGTACACAGTGTTCATTGCTCCCTATTCCCTGAGCAGGGGAAATCTGTTGAAGTTTACTTCACTTCAGAACATTCATTCACGGATTTGCATTGCGTAAATTCTTCACAAAACGGACAAGTGTGACATCATATACCTCTTTAAATACAATTTTAATTCACGTCTCATACACTTCATTGCACTTTGATTGGAACATATATGTTCGCTTCGAACTGGAATCATGGCGGAATATCCTGTGATGTCCACTTCGCAGGGCACTTACATTCGAATAAAACAAATGTATGAAGCGATAAGAGAAATATACAAAATGTGCAGAGCACTAGGGCGTGAGGACTGGAATTGAGAACCACTGACTTATACTGTCTTTTTACATATTGCGTTGCATCGCATTGCACCGCGTAAACATAAAACCATATCTGCATTTGTGATCGGAGAAACTACAAACAACAAGCTCTGCTCTACACTGCTCAAAACTCGCATTTGAATCATCAGTGGCAAATCCTTTAATTATGTAAACATACTTACAGACTGTGAGTCAGAACAATCAGCATTCTAGTCTACTCTCCCAGGATCAGGAAATAATATCTCTTTGGATTTGAGACTTTAGTCTTTGCAACTTTACAAATCTTTATGCACCAAGAGCTTGTAACACTCCAAAGATAAAGGAAAAATTTAAATCACATCATATGACCCCTTTAAGTTGTATTTACTACACTGTTCCAGAGCAGTTAAACCCAAATATTCAGATGTGTGCAGCACATTTTACGGAGGACTGTTTTCTGAAGCCTAATGCCTTCTGTGCACAAAAGCTGTTTCTATAAAGTGGGGCAATTCCAACTTTGCAAAGACAGTCTGGCGCTTCTGACTCACAGCCTGTAAGTAGGGATGTAACGATTCACTCAACTCACGATTTGATTTGATTCACGATTTTGATTTGACTATTCAATTCACATTTTTTTTTTTTTTTTTACAAAATGAGATTTAAGACAAATTATAAAATTAAATGTGTCCTTTTATTATTGCTTGGACAAAATGCTGCGCATTTCTATGTGAAATTTAAATATAACACTATAATAATATACTAATATAGCACTTGCTTATTATTGCTCTTTTGTTGATTTTAATTATATTGTCTTCATTTGTAAGTCGCTTTGGAAAAAAGCATCTGCTAATTGACAAAATGTAAATATAATGTAAATGTAAATAAATAAAAATTGAAATTTTAAAACAAGCCCCAAGTCAAATAAATAACACAAACAAAAGAAATATCTTCATATAAACAAAATAAGGCATCGTCTGTGCTCATTCCATTTAAAATTAGAGGCAACCACTGCATTTTAATCATGATCCAAACAAAGATGATGCATACATACAACATGAGCAGTTTTTAATTTAAATTAGATTGTATAATTTCGAAATTTGAAGCAAAAACAGAATGGTTTGACTTCAGTTTTGCGAAACTATAAAGAAAAAAATATCTGCATGAAACAGCAGATGAGCTGAATAAGACGCAGATTCACTTTCTGCCAGCACTTAAAGCATTTCCTTGGTTTCCGCTGTAAACAAAGCAGAGCTGAACTTATGAACTTCGATGTTAAATTATTATGAGGTATGATGAGGAGAGAAATACCATCTAAACTTTTCTAAAGACAGTAAGTTCCCCTCAGACATACATTCATATAAACTCCTACTTCTAATTGAATCGTGATTTGTTTAGCATGTCAACCGATTTGAATCATCACATATTTGAATTGATTTTCAACCAGCTCGCAGTTTATCGTTATATCCCTACCTGTAAGTATGTTTTCATATTTAAAGAATTTACCACTGATGATTCAAACGCAAGTTCTGAGCAGTGTAGAGTAGCTTTTTTTGCTGTTGTTTCTCTGATCATAAATGCAGACGTGGTTTTATGTTTACGCGGCGCGATACGCAACACAACGCATAAAAAGAGAGTACAAGTCATTATAATCAGTAATTATGTCCCCACTGGATGCAACAAATGCATCGTTTATAATGGGTTTAATTAGTTTTGTCTCGTCGCGCCAGGACACAGCATCACAGTATGGTAAGTGGCGTAACAAATCCGTCACACGCTTGAGGTATTCGGCCAATCACGACACACTGGATAGCTGGTCAATCAGTGTACACCTCGCTTTTCAGACCGAGTAAGATTTGTAAAAATCGACGCATTTCAGAAAGGTGGAGCATAGAGGAGCAACAATAATGTACAGTATGTGGAAAATAATGTTTTTTTTTTAAACTGCATAAACACATTGCATTACAGCAAATACAAAAAATAATGCTCTTTTTAGCAACGTCAAAGTTATTAATTAGCTTTATTCATTGTAATTCACTCCCTGCCTTTGAATTAGTATACGAGCTTGGTTAACGGTCTCTACAGGATATCTTGCTGTTATTAAAGATGAAGACCTCTCTAGGGAGGAATCCACTCTAAAGCCATCATGCAGTGCTGAAGGAGTGTGAACACAAGGCCAAGAACACATCCCTCCCTCTATCCCTCTACACATTTCAATCTATTCCACACCTCCAACTCTTCCATTTACTCCGTTCTCTGGAGAACTGGTCTTTAAATAAATTAGATTCAATCAATCAGAGATGATATATGCAATGCATTTATAATGTTAGCTTACACACATGAGGACAGATAGACTTCTATAGTGGAATTATGTCCTAGAACACCACTACAAAAGGATGTTTTACACAGGATTTTGTCCTTAAAAGAATTGTTCAGCCAAAAATGAAAAGGGTGAGTAAATGATAACACAATTATGTAATTTCAAACCTGTATGAAAAAACAAATTCTGCTGAACACAAAAGATATTTTGAATGTCGGTACAGTTTTTACTATTGACATCCACTGTCCATTGAAACATTGAAAAAAGAAAATCATACAGGTTTGGAATATTATGAGCATGAGTAAATAGTGGCAGAATTTAAATTTTTAAAGGTTTAAAGGTTGTCTGCTTTTCTGGTTAAAAATGACCAACAAGCAACTTTTGTTTACATTTTGGTGACAATGGTGATTTTGTTGGGGTTGGGATTACACACTTACACATCTGTAACTGGAGAGGACAGGGCACAGGTGCAGGAATGTTCCATATTTTGGTTGGCAAGCCCCGTGACAAGCCAGAATGAGCCACAAACATCCGTCTCTGTTGCTTAGCATCCGGCTGATCAGAAGTCAATTATAAAAATGTTAGCACCCCTGCAATGGTAAATCGCCCTCCATTAGAAATAATCATTGCTCAACGCTTGTGTGTGTGCCACTAATTTAGTTTTGTGAGTGTGCTTTGAGATGAGAATGAGGGTGAAGTGACAGAGAAAGAAGGAGAGCGAGAGAGATTGCTTTAAGCAGTAATTTTCAATAGTCTTGATGAAATCATGAGAACCAAACCATTGACAATACATGCAAACCCACAGATCTGCCTTGTGTCTCTAATTACATTGCTGTCTTAAAAAAGGGGAGGAGAGTTGGGCTCTGTGCAGCATCACCCATCTTGACAGCCCACAAAAGAAAACCATATTTAGATTGAATTAAATTGACAGCCCCTTGACATAAGAACTGATCTTTACAGAGGACAAGATATCATAGCTCAACCTCCCAATAGACTTAAAGGAAAGCACCCAGCGAAGACAGACAAGAATATGCTGTTCAAAGATTGGATTTTCTTTTTTATATCTACAAAGGAAAATGCATACTCAAACACACATACACAAGCGCTTCTCACACACACACACCGTCCATGATCAGGTTGCAAGCGTCGTGAGAAAATGAGAAGGGCTGTCAGTCAAATGGAGAAATGATGCAGGATCTGTCAGGCCTGCATATACTCAGAAATTGATTGGAAAAACTTTCATAGGGAAAAACTATAGCAAACCTTTGCCGAGTTTCTCATCTCAAGACCTTGGA
This sequence comes from Cyprinus carpio, assembly GCF_018340385.1. Taxonomy (NCBI): domain Eukaryota; kingdom Metazoa; phylum Chordata; class Actinopteri; order Cypriniformes; family Cyprinidae; genus Cyprinus; species Cyprinus carpio. Next base: position 20,385,313 of record NC_056589.1, read on the forward strand.
GAGAATGCCCGTGGAGAGATATTGTGATCAGAGATTTGCGGGGAAAAGGACAGTGCACTAAAACGGTTATTGCATTGACTCATGTCCACAAACACTACAGCCCTGTAAAGAAAGAATGTACTAACGGTATGGTAACACGATCCAATTGCTATAATCTGACATCAAATAAAACAGTACATATATAGGGAAAGTCATTCAGTCTGCATAATAATAATAATAATAATAATATAAAACTAAATTATATTCGTTAAAATTTGCGTGTCAGAGAGGTGTGTTGATTTAGTCAACATTACCTACAGAGAAACTGAAAATGGCATAAATCCTTGCTTCGTGGGACAATAAAAAGTTTTAAAACTCAAAACAGTTTTTGTGCCCGGAGCCTACGATATCTTAATCTGTCTCTTACCTTTCTCAGAATGACACAGCCTCCATCTTCGGGGCCACAGACAATAGAGCACCAATCAATAGAGCTGACATTGAAATGCAAGCAAACAGATCGAAGGCAAAGGATGCCATGGCAACAGGCATTACTTTGTCTCTAAATTGAAGGACAGTTCCGTCAAAATGACTTAATTAGACAGTCTAACATTTTTATTTGCATACGTACACATAAAAATAAAATAAAAAAAATAATACACTTTTATGAACTTTGACACAAGTTGACAAAACAGCATTCATAAATAGATCTTGGAGAATTGTCTTAAAATTAAACAATTTTATTTCATATCAAAGATTTTACCTCATCAGTTTACCATAAATGTAAAATATGGGATAGGGAACAGGTGAAGATTTTATTTTTTTACTTTTTCCAAATGTGACCCTGGAACACAAAACCAGTCTTAGGTTGCACGGTTATATTTGTAGCAATAGCCAAAAATACATTGTATGGGTCAAAATGATAGATTTTTATTTTATGCCAAAAATCATTAGGATAATAAGCAAAGATCATGTTCCATGGATATATTTTGTAAATTTCCTACCGTAAATATATCAAAACTTAATTTTTGATTAGTAATATACATAGCTAAGAACTTAATTTGGACAACTTTAAAGCTGCTTTTCTCAATATTTAGATTTTTTTTTTTTTGCACCCTCAGATTCCAGATATTCAAATAGTTGGATCTCGACCAAATATTGTGCTATCCTAACAAACCATACATCAATGGAAAGCTTATTTATTCAGATACATTGACACTTAAGACAGGTTTTGTGGTCCAGGGTCACAAATCTGATTGCTAAATCTCAGAACAAGTACAACTTTTCAAATTAAATGACATTTTAAAGTAAAATAATTATTTGCCAAAGTGTTTTAAGACTTTAAAGATCATTTTTCATCCTGGGTGGAAAAGTTAAAAGTCCTAAAGAGAATTTGTAATGTCCTGACAGCTCCAAGCGCATTTCAGCTCCTCTTTTTGAACTGTTTACTGCAAACACAGTGACCCACCTGGTGGTATTTTCATTCCCATTTTCCCTGCACTTAAACAGCATGCTCGTGACACCTTTGAAAAACAAACTACACCGCTTTCACCGGGAGAGCTCACATTAGATTGGGCATAATTTAAAATAACAGCATATTATCTGACCCTGGGAGAGTAATGCAGTAAGTCTGTGCTGTGGATTGGTGTGCATGTATGTGTGTGTTGGGAGGGGTGTACTCTGGGGGGGTTCTCTGCATTCGAGACGTGGAGATATGGAACGAGGCATTAATTGAGCTGCCTGCAGAGGGGAATAGCATAAGGAAGAGCTCATTAAAAATTATTATTGAAGAAACAAGCAGAGCAGCAGTGCTCAAGCATGGCCAAAACACTCCGACAGAGGGGAAACAGCTTGTGCCGTTCTGCCATGAGGGGACATAACTTACACTAAATATGTAGCAAAAAGTCAATCACAGAGTAGTTCAAATGCATGCACGCGAACAGCAAGTCAAAATAACTTAAACTATTGTGTGTATTAGGCAAACCTTCTGTAACAGAAATGATTATTAATTGCAATTTAGCTCAAACATACATAAGGCTTTAAAGTATGTAAGAAGCTTTTTCATTTTCAAATGGTGCATATGCTCTTCAGCTGTTGGAGAAGTTCTTGTTCTCGCCGTTCAAGTGAAATCAGTTCACATTCAACATTTCAGCTAATAAAAAACACTGTAGCCTACTGAACCTGTTGCTATGTCTAGTTGTATTGCAAAGCTTTCGCCCTGGTTCTCAGCTAAACTGGTACAAATCTTAATATTTTGCTCTGTTTATCTAGCAGTGAGCCTTTAAATAAATATATAGAAAATGTTTCCGAAAATAGAGAGTAAATTTCTTTTTAGTATTTTTCACATATTTAATTTTATAGTGTTATTTATTTATTTATTTTACAGTTAAGGTTAACAGTGTTCTATTCTGTTTTGTTATTTTAAAATTTTATTTTGTTATTAAAATTTACATTACAATGTGGCACTATAATGGAAATTACATTACATTCTAAATATAGGGCTAGCTCAGATTAAATGAAACAGCCAAAAACATCAGTTACTGTACACATGTAAATAGTTCAACAATTAAATAGCACAGATCTAATGCAAAAACATTTTATGAGAACAGTATTTAGAACAAACTGACAAGTTTAATGCAAGATTAATTTTAATGTATTTAATCAATTAACTTTAAAAGCAAATATTTTTTAATTAAACAACATAGCTCAATAGGATACTTTTTTGGTATAAAATTCACAGGAATTAAGACAGATATGAATAGTCATCTCAAGTGACCAATTGCCCAAATGGTTCTCCTGTAATGTCAGCAACAAGAGCAAATAACAAACAAACAAAAAATTTACACACCACTTCAACTGAACACCTTAAGTCTTAACAGCAAAATCTCCAGATCATCCTTTCTGCTCTAATTAGGTTGCAGCACTCCATCCCCTCTTGGTACCAACAGACACCGGATTTACATGTCCATACAATTTATGACAAAAAAATCAAATCACTGTGCTAGAGTTGAAAGGTCTGCAGAATCTTATATAATGGGACTTTGAACCTTCAGATTCAGGCTACCTGTAAATAATTGGTGAAAAGGGCAACATGGCATGAGAATAGTTGGGAAATCTTATCACATTGCTCTGAAACCTGCTGTCGAGCGCCTGAGAAATCGGTTCCCTCCACGGCTCAAGTCTGTGCTCTCCTTCTCTCTGTGACATGCCACGGTAGGGTTCCTTTGATCAGATGAAACAGCTGACTAATCTGCTAATTGTCTGTGTATGTATGTGAAAGAAAGAGACAGACATGAGAGAGCACAGAGGAGCATTTCTTTGAGTTTGTGGTTCTGTGTATTCAATCCGATGCCCTCCATGCCATTACTTGCTTCCTGTCCCAGAAGCACACAATCTTTTTCCATATATTACAAATAAAAAAACACAGGACACTCACTTTCACACTATAGCCTGAGGGGAGAGAATCCCAAGAGAAAAGATTAAATATGGTTGAAAATTGGTAATACTCTCACTCATTTGTGACATTTTACCGAGTTATAAGACTGCAAGTTTATTTGGATAGCGATTGTTTTATATGGGTATATGCACAAATATTTAACATCAACGTTTATTGGTGCTAATCAGTGATTTCATGAACTATTGTTTTTGACTAAAAATATTGTCTTTTGGTCATTTAATTCCCAACCAAATCATTTATCACCTCCAGAAGCCTGAGACTGTTAAGTGAGCAACACCTCATGCTACAGAGAGGCACAAAATCCATTTCCAAATGAATTAGCTTTATTGGTGAAGCCATGCATATGTGCTTTTACATAGAAAAAACAAAGTTAAATCTGTTTTTTAAAGTTACTATTGTTTAAAAATATTTTCAAAAAGAATTGCTGCTTGCAGAAGATTCAGATGCAAATTAAATAACCACATTAACCTAATGTTTATCAAAATAATTTAAATATATAAATAAATTCTATTTTGGACAAACATAGAATCACTGAGTGCCTGTAAATTTAAAGTGCCTGTAAATGTCGAAATTACTGCATTTACCCATGTAAAATAGGGCACACGGCACAATACAAGCTTTATTTGCTCTCTTATTTACTCCAGTTCTTGGGTTTTTCTAGTTTACTCTAGTAAAACTTTAGTAGGCCCCCCTCATCACAGGACAAGGACAATACTGCCTCCCCTATTTGACAAGACTATTAGCAATTTTCACTTCATAATAGTCGTCAGACTATTATGAGAGATGTTCATGATGTTCCTGACATATTTAAGGACAGTACCCCTTCCTAAACAGCTTTCATGGTCACAGGGGTGCACAAACACAAGCTGCTATTACTGTGGACAAAGATTCTGCCCAATACATCTCATAATGGCCAGTGCCAAGGACTGAGGTGAGCTGAAAAAATGGTAAGGAAGAGAGGACATGTGGCGAGGTGACACAAAGAAGAATGCCACATATAGATGCCAGCCCCTCCCTCACTCCCCCTTCAGTCTTTCAGATCTCCATCTCCCTGTCTCTTGGTGGAAAAGGTTACTAAATGTCACTAGAGAAGTTTTCATCATCTTCAATGGCTGCAGGGACCAAGGTATGTGAGAGATGGAAAAGATTGTACGGGCAAGTGTGAGAATGGAGAAGTCGGTGTCACCGCAACTAGACAGCTAATGTTCGGGATCCTCTGTTCACTAGGGCTGGGTATTGATCAAATATTTTCGATACTTATACCTTGACTTCAATACCAGTTTGGGTTCCTGAACGATACTTTTATCAATACCGATTTTATGAAATACGTTTTAACAAGATTACATTACCTCAAACTTTGGTTTAAATTTTTAGCTTGTTAACTTTTTTTACAGACTTAAAGACTTATCTCCTGAGCCACTGCACAAAGGAACAAAATGTAACCAACACAATAAATCGGTGCAAATATTTTTTATAAAGTTCAAATAGTTTTCAGTTTCCACAACCTTTACACTAGTGCATTTTTGTTTTAAAATGCATAGCTCAGAAAGAATCAAAAGTTCTATTCATTTTCCACTGATTAACTGATGAGCATTAGCAGCTTCCAGCATAGTCTCAGCCTCAGATGTCAAGCCCACAGACCGTGGGCTGAAGGTTTGATGCTTATGGCACACAAAATTGGAAACACTTCAGGAGCTTCGAAGTCGTCATCTGATTGGTTGAATTACACAGGATTTCCAGTAGACTTGTGTGTCACGTTCTATAATGTTCCACCTGGAAACAAAGATGCTTTGTCTCCAAACCCCCTCATGTTCGAAGAAAGCTGAGCTGATAATGAGCGCTTATCAGGATCAACTAAGCGCTGGATTTTCAAAAGTATGTGCAGCAATGACTCTTTAAAATACGTGCAAGAGTTTTACACACCGGCCTGTTATTATGGGCAGATTTCCATGCCTCCAAACATGATGTGGCACAAAGCAAAATGTGATTGGTTGCTTTACCTGTCAATCATATGGCCTCTTAGGCGGTCCTTGGCCATTCAAAGAGGCTAAGATTCTCAGACCTTCTGTCTTCAAACTGAAGGTCTGGCTAAGCGAGACTAATTCCAACACAGCCTGTGTTTTCTTTTCTGCGATCGCTGTTCTGACTCAAGCTCATTTGCTGCTCATATGTCAATCATATTACGCGTTCATAACCCACCCTGTCTCTTCTGATGACGAACATTCATTTCACTTCCGTGTTCAGTTCTGTACATAAGAAAATATAATATATAGCGTTCCAGTTTGTTCCAGTTAATATTTTACGTTAGTTTTTTTGTTTTCCATTTTCATTCTAGTTTTAGTTAAAGATTTTGTACTTTTGTTGTTTTTTGTAGGTTTTTTTTTTATATGTCTATAGAGTTTTTATTTATTTTAGTTTTAATTATTTTAGTACATCAAGTTAAAGTAAATTAAAATGACAAAAGATGCCTTATTGGCAGCTAGTTGACTTAAAAAAATAAGATTTTTTTATATATATATATTTCGTTGTTTTAAGAAATGAAACCAATTTTTTTATATAGTTTTAGTTAACTATAATAATCCTAATAATGAAAAAAAAAGAATCACTAATCGTTTGATTACTTTGCATCCCTAATCGTGTTAAACATGGTACTAAGCTACTGAGCTTTCAGAATAGCATGATTTGCCCTGAATGCAGTTCATCTGCAATTAAAGCAATAGAGAATCAAATTCACTTTAAATGACTGTGTCAGACTGTAACCCTCTTGAAACAACTAGAAACATTACGTTCGAGCCCCACTTTCCTCTTATCCGCCCCTCTGTGCTGCCTTCTGCGGTGTAATTAGGACTTATCTAAAATACTTAGGCAGTCATACAATTATTCTACTCTCTCCACATAAATTTCCCTCCCTTCATGGTCCTGCATACATATTTGATGACTTGTAGATTTGGAGCCCTTATAGTAATTGCAAACTTGAGCCTGGTGACAGTTTAAGGGCTGCTAAAGAGCTCTTGAAATGCGTCAGGAAATAAAATGTAATATTCCAGTGCTTTGTGTTTAGTCAAAACCAAGTCATTCCTCCCAATTATGGCACCACTCAGCCAAATCATGCTCTCTGAATCCACACTCCCTTGCTTATTCTCACCGACTCATTTTGACATAGACAAACAATTAGAAAAAAAAAAAAAACAAAGCACAGCACAGAGAAAATGGTGATATATTTTATGAAATGCTGATGTCTGATAACAGCTCACCTCATTTTCTTAAGTGTGGTAGATGGTAGACTAGGTGTATGCGCCCAAAATGTGCCTAATTTGATTAAAGAGATAACTGCAATTGTTGTTTGTATACAGAAAACACATTAACCTGCTAAAGTGAGTACAACAGGACTCAGATAAACGTGCTGTAGTTAAATGAAGCGCACATAAAACTAATTATGAGCATGATTAAAACCTCTCTCTCAGTGTAAGCATGCCGGTGTTGTTTATGGGAAGTGGATTAATTTGCACAATGATATCATTTGGAGAGATAATTTGTGACACTAACATTTAATTGTTCCCCATTAACGTAATAGGCCTGCTCACCCACAAGACTATTGGAAAAAAAAAGAAAAAGAAAATCTGAATCCCCCTGAGATAACATAACATGACCATTTCAAATTGATGTCTGTTCAAACATATGCAGCACCAAGACAAAACAGATGTATTTTCTAAATAATTGAAGACATAATCTAGCACCCAAGCACATTTTCTACAACAGGTCCCCAACTGATCATCTGACTGACAGTGGAGAGCGGTTAACACTTGAAGTGACATATTGTTTGGCTTTAAAAGGTGACACAATCTGCTGAAACATCAGTTTCCTAACATTTTAAATATTTAAAGTGTCTGGTGTTCAGCATCATCAATATCCATACAGTTCACAATCTTATTTCCCCATGGAAAAATTTAGAGAAACAATAAATCCCCAATTTCACTTCAAGCCACGAACCGCATAATTCTTCACGAAACGTTTCAAATGCATCCAACCCAGAAAATGTGTTTATATTTTATGACACATTTGCCTTTGATCATTCATGCCAATAAAAACAGAGCAAAATAAATAAATTCAAAAACTTACGTTGCCTGATGCTTAAATATACAAACAAAGGATATTGTAAAGGCCATATGGTCATCATCTCAGTAGTCTGTGCAGAAGCAAGCTAGTGCTTATTGACAACAAATATTCTTTATTTCTTTAGTTTATATAAAATTGAAGTTACCTTGGTATCCATTTATTCCACAATGTTATTTTCAGACATTTGTTCAAATTTGTAACCTTTTTTTAAAAAGCAAAAATGCATGAAATCAACTGATGAGCATAGTTTTCCTGCCCACTGGAAGTTAGTGGAACATACTGAATTAAAAAATGTCCAATGTTATTTACATTTACATTTAGTCATTTAGCAGATTTTATCCAAAGCGACTTACAAATGAGGACAATAGAATTATGAACCATTAAGCTTTACATTGTAAAAAAAAAAAACATACCTGTGAAATTTATGATTTGGGATTTTCAGAACTTAATTAAAAAAATACAGCAGATGCATTTTATGTTTTACAAGACTGAAGTTAAATTATGGGGGGGAATTATATTTCTTTAAACAATATAATGTTAATATTCCATCTAAAGTCAAAAAAATCTCCTTTGTATTCATTATTTAATACTGATAATCGACATGATACAGGTAAAAGAGACAGAATGATGAATTAGAGTTCACAAATAGCTTTTGCATAAGCTGTGGTAAGGACTAATACACAAATGAGCATGTTTAATATGCAATAATACAAAACATGGTAAAATGAAATTAAAATTCTACAAAACATGTATACCATCAAATGGAAAGTGTCATGCAGGGAATTGTGGGAATGTCAGTTTATGATTTTTCACTATAAAATACAGTGGAGATCAAAATTATAGAACAACCTACAAATTCTAAGGTCACTGCTTTAGTCCTATTTAAAGTTATCGTAACAGTAGTAGAGGGCAGTTTTTTAATCATATTTCATAAATTATTTGTATTCTGAAGAACAGTATAAAAAACTTAAATGAGATGTTTGAAAAATAACTCTGATCAAAATTAGAGAACACTTACAGATACATCCGAGTTACTGGTGTTAATCTGGCACCTGGTGCTAATTTCATTAATTGTATGATGAACCCTACTTAAATGGCAGCATTCCTCAAATTTTCACAGAGATTGCAAGACGGCGGGCCGCTCTAAGGTGATTGAAACCCTGCAACAGCCTAAATCCAGATGAAGGCTAAAGCTATGACCCTTTCAGCCACGGCAAGAGAAGTTGGTCATTCCAAATCTGTCAAATCCTTGAATAGTGCAGCTTTACAATGACACTAATTCAGGTCTCCGAAAAAGGCTGGTCCTCCACGTAAGACAAATGCACAAAAGGACAGGATAATGCGGAGACTCTCAATGGGGAATCGGTTTAACACTGCAGCTGAAATTGCTCACAGTTCAGCGCTGAACAGGGTATGGATCGGTCTTGGCACGTTTAAGAGAAGTCGGACTGAAAGTGTACTCTGCAGTGACCAAGCCTCTCATTAGCAGAATTAATCAAAAGGCTAGACTCACCTTTGCTGAGGAACATGTTGTGTGGAGAGAGGAGAACTGGTCCAAAGTTCATTTCCGTGATGAAAGCAAGTTTCATTTATTTGGGTCTAATTGGAAACACTTTGTTTGGCATCAAACAGGGGGAAGACTGAACCCCATAAAGAAGTCAGTTAAAAGTGGATGAGGAATGGCATGGTTTGGTGGATGCTTTCTGTAGTAGGCCCAGAATGCTGATCTAAGTTTGAAAATCTCTGGAAAATCCATGGCGGCAAAGTTATGGCTAAGAACTGAAGTTGCGACAAAGTTATGCCTAACCACTGAAGTTACCGAACTATGAAAGAGAGTGGAAGAAGAGTGGACCCAGATCACACCAGCACAGTGTGAGAAACTAGACATGTTCTGCAGCTGCAGATGTGCTGAAGTAATTCCAAAGCAAGGACCTCTACACCTTCTACTAATTTCTGACAGCTGTAACCCTCCCAAATTTTAGCTTCTATCTTCTTTGTGCTATAGTGATTATTGTTTTCTAATTTTGATAAATGTGTTTTCCACAAAATAAAGTTTTTGATTAAATGCCTTATTTAGTTAAATATGTTAGTGGATCAGTGATATACCTACAGCTAATATTCCTTCAAATTTGGAGTGATGAAGATTAACAATGTTTCAGAAAAAAATCAATTATTTATAGGCTTATCTAATTTTGACCTCCCATGAGTTCTTTCATCCAAATAATGTACATTTAACAGTATTTTACTTTTTAACATTTTTTTGTAGTCACAGTTATGAACCATGATTTCCTAATTGCTAGTTGGGGGCAGGTGGCAGGGTGATAATAGGGGATGGGACACTGTCATTCTAGAGAATATTTGATCAGACAAATATAGTTCAGGATGAGCCATTACTTCACTTGATCTGTTTTACCACATGAGAAACATTACAAATTTCAAATGTGCTTATCTGATAAAGTAAATAGAATTAATATTTATATTTAGCAGTATACTAACCTAAAAATGAACTGACAGACTAAAAACCACAAAACCTATTCCATGGGGTCAAGGCAGAAAGCGATATAGACTAAACTACAACCAAACACTTTCAATCTTTCATACAAGTGAAATAAAGCAGGGAGAAACTGAAAATCCTAAAAGGCATAACTTCACCAAATGTCAAGATGTAGAGTTGAGATTAACTATATAGCGAACACTTCAAAAAGCAAAAATGTCTCTTTTAAATAGTGTTTTATCACTCATTGAGCTACAAATTCATGATCTGATGATAATTTACCACCACATAAGGAAGGTACATTTATAGTCCACAGACTCTTTCTGTTACTGGATGTAGGCCTATTTTGTTTTTTTGTTTTTTTTACCAAGCACATTATTGGTCTGAAATACTCAAACACCACTTCTCTGGATAAATAACATCAAATTAGAAGCAAAATACCCAGCACAGCATCAAGCTCTCATAAACCGAGCCACCTGCAGCAGATGTTGATGATGCTGCGCAATTATAAGCGTTGGTGTGACGTGAGCACATAACCCTGATAAAGCAGATAAAATGATGTCAACATCTCTGTCACTCGCTTCTAAAGCCTAAATCAAATTCAGCAAGTGGTTCATTTAATTTCAGAGGCTGTTATAATTACTCCACTCCTGTTCAAGCATCACAGTTAAAGTAAACATCAGTTAAAGTAAACATTCATAATATGGTTCCTCATATTGCAATTAAAATTCAATCTGCAGTGTCTCACCACTTTCCCTTTTAATTGCTGCGCTATCTCACCTTTCATTTTGCCTTAGCATTTAAAGAATAACTACCACTGAGCCGTCCTCTAATTGCTTGTCACTGGGCATGGTTTTTGGAGCTATTTTTTTAAATTGGCGAGGTTTGCAAACATTGGGACAGAAAGACATTGTCCTTTGGCAAGAGTCAGTAAAGAGTAATTTTGTGTCTGACAGAGAAGAAAGATGCAGATTACACTCAACTCATTTATTCAATTATCAAGGCCTTCACTTATCTTGTGAGTTATATAATTTTTTTTCTACAAAAATACATTTCACCAAATTATTATACAGCCTACAGTGTATTAGATTTGAAGCTGTCTGCTTACGTTTACAAGCGATTAAGGCAATACTGCAATTAACTGAAACATAATACCATGCTCATAATTAGATTAAGTACATTAGTACTGTGGTTTTATTCAACTATAGGAATGTATACCTTTTTTTTTTTTTTAAATAAAAGACCGGCAGAAATGCCAAGAAACCTCTGGGCCAAATACTTAAGTCTGTAAATGGAAATTAATTTGGTGCAGAATCTCAAAAAATGATAACCAAGTCCAATAAGAGGAGGAGATTGCATACCAAATTGTCAAAAAAAACCTTCCTCAGTGCAAAGACAAAACATCTTTGATTCAGTATTTACCGAATAGCATCTAATAAAATGGATTTAAATACTGATTAATATGCATTACTATGTGTTGTAGCATTTGACAAAGCTTCCAAAGCGATCACTGCATAACAATAACATTTGATATTATCTGAATTAAAGCATTTTGTAAGAATTTTTTCTGCGATTATGTGTGTGAGCTTCTCTTCTTGCTGGACTTGGTTACACTTTTAAAAACATTTTTCCCACTTTGAATCAAAACATGGTGAAACAGAAGAAAAATTAACAAAACATTTTTAAAAAGAACTAAAGACAAAATGGTGAGAAATAAAGTCACTTTTATCCTGAGGTGGAAATGAGCTTCAAATAAAGCGCAAATAAAAATAGTGTGTGGTTGGTCTGAGTACAAGTAGGCCTAATATAAACAAAATGGTGGTCAAAACAATCACATTTCTGATTGAATAATTTAAGTAATGCAACAGCGTTTAAACGGATTTAAAAAGAGCTTTAAGCATTATTTGTAAACATTTTAATCCAACTCACTTCCTTATTTAATAATTATAATCTTACTATTTGTATACATGGAAACGTAGCAATAATTCAGTTTGATATCACACAGTCTTTGGCCCTGTCCCAAATGGCACCCTATACCCTTGCGGTCTTCCCCGGGGTCCGCACTTTCGTGACGTAATGCCGCTTTGACTGTCGGGTGGAAGTCTGCTGCGGAGCTCGCCCCAGTGCGGATTGAGGGCGCAAAACAGCCGCAAAGGGGGCGCTCGCGAGCACCCTTCTGAACGCTAAAATGACAAATGGGACACCCTACAGCAGTGGTCTCCAACCCTGCTCCTGGAGAGCTACCATAGGCTCCTACAGATTTCAGCTCCAACCCCAATCAAACACACCTGAACCAGCTAATCAAGGTGTTCAGGGCTACTTGAGAATTACAGACAGGTGTGTTGGAGCAGGGTTGGAACTGAAGTCTGCAGGACGGTAGCTCTCCAGGAGCAGGGTTGGAGACACCTGCCCTACGGTCTCGTGGACTTAATGGACACGCGCACGCGGCGGCCACTGTAAGTCCGTAAGACCGCAAGTGCACATGAAGTGTTCCATTTGGGACAGCGCCTTTATTTCCAGTCACCCGTGCACTTTAACAAAAATCCACCTTCGTTTTTCTCCCTTCATGTAGTGTAACCCCCTCATTCGCCCCCTCTATCAATCTTAAACAGAAACTCACTTCCAGGAGAGACACCATATGGCTGTTTTTCGGCGTAATGGGGCCGAGGTCTCCGAGAATCTAGTCAGAGCAGTAGAGATCGATGACGCGCCTTCCTCCAGTCAACGCACCAGCCTCGCGCCCAGAGAGGCACCTGGCACGAGCCACAGTAGAGAACATTTGGCGTGTCTCGCACGACCTTTAGGCTACCCCCACTTCATAACGCCGCGCTCACACAAGTTTATGCATGGACAGTGAGCGACTTAACTCTATAAAACCTACTGAATCATATTTGATACAACTTGACTATCCATGCAGAATTTTTTTTTTTTTTAAGAAAAAATAAATTATGTACAGTAGGCTAGTTATCATACATACATACCTATTATACAACCGCCTTTTGACGAAGATTTATTAATACATCTCTACATATGTTTTGGCCCCCTAAAATGAAACCTGGTCATGATATTAAGCATTTAAATACCATCTTACTACGATATTTTTGAGACATACAGAGTGACAACGGATATTTATTTGCAATTTATGTAAGTAGTCTGTTATAGTGTTAGTAATCTCTTTGATTTACATTACATTTTCGCCTTATAAATAACAACTGCACAAAATTGCATATATTTAGCATACTTAGTTTTGGGCCTCTGAAATAAAGTTTATAATTTAACCTTTTTTCTTCCTTAAGTGTGAGCTCCATATTCGCACTAGCTATATCATATATATGGACCATAAAAGCCTGATGTTTCAAATAAGATACAAAACATCAAACACCTTTCTATATATATATATATATTTCCTTTTATACTCCAATTTCTGACTATAATTTTATGTCAAGCTTTGCAGGACAAGGGAACTCTGTAGCCTCTGTTAAATGCAATATTCAAACAAATGGTAAAGACTGATCTTGAACCGTAACAACACGAATTAAAAATATGCATGCACTTAAACATCAACATGCCATAATTACCACTCAGCCTAATTTTTACAAAAAATTCTCGCTCTCATTTCCCCTTCACTTCCCACATGCCCCTCAGCTCTCATTCCATAGTTCTGCTCAGAAAAATGATAAGTGTGCAGACACTAATGAGTGGTTTTAAATGGGCCTGTACTGTCTGGGCACAGACCAGCAGGGACACTACGACTCCTATGTTGCCGTGTTAACATTTCACAGCTCAACACCTGTCTATTCACCCTCTTCATATCCTCAGAATGGTGAGCACCGAAGCAGCAAGTTTTCTTGAGAGGGCCCTCAAACGCAGCATTATTTCGCATTGTGAAGTGATAGCGATATAATGTGCTGAGGTAAGCGTCGTCTGCCAGACCTCTGAGCTCCTGTTGATATGTTGGAAGGGTAGGGTGAAGGTTCATCTCTGGTTCCATTTTTGTGTTTGTTATTATGCAAATACAATTATGACTCGATTTCAACCTTTCTGTCTAATTATGAGTATTTTTAATTTGGTTACAGCTCTTGTGCATGGTACAGCTAAAATAAATATGGGATGATAGAGACTGTCATCAAATGAAGCAAAGAATCACATGGATTAAAAATAAATAAATAAATAAAAGAATAGGCAAGATGTACACGCAACATGATTTTTGTGTAAACAGTGGGGTTTGCTTATTATGCAAGCACTAATTTCCCCCCAGGAGCTCATTAGAGCCTTGAGTGCAGCAGAGAGAGGCCCCAATCACCCGGTAGAGAGAGAAAGAGACAGAGACAGGGAGAGAGAGACCAGCCAAGCATATCTACATCATGAGAGAGCACAATGAAACACACTGAGAGTGTGTCATTGTGTCTCTGTGGCACTCACACACACAGAGCTTTGTCAGAAGTCATTTTAGTGAAATGATTTGTGTTTGTAGCTCTGTAAAACCTGTAGGCGACAATCTTAAAATTTCAAAAGCACAGAATCAGATTAAGAAAAATAAAAAGTACCATTTAATTTTTATTGAATCAAAGAAAAAAAAACAATGGTTAATTGATTAAAAAGGAGGATTTTGTCAGTTAAATATTCACATATATCTTACAATCAATGATAATAAAACATTTTACTTTATAGTATTTCTGATATAGTTCATCTTAGCCACATTTTTTGACCGAAACAAAAACAAGAAGCATTTGTAGTTGGACAGCAGCCTGAAAATCCACACACAATCACTAAGTATTAACACTGAAATACAGAGTCGACCAGATTCATTTAGGCATTGAGTATATCATAATCATATAGAAACTTTTTTTAATGTATTTATATATATGTATATATCCAGTATGCAGTCTTTCCGTGGGGATTCAGAGATCCTTCAGTCGTGACAGAGCAAAGACACCCTCTCAGAGACAAGAAAGGGTGAGCTGGAGGAAGCCAGAAAAGAAGGGGCGACTGGACTGAGAGGAATGACAATGACATTTGAGGCTCACAGTTTGTACGTATGGAGAGAATATACAACGATGTGACCTGTGTGAAATGGGAGTCTGGACTATTGAAGGGCAATCCTTAAAGCAGATGAAAACTTCTGAGGGTGGACTGTGATGGGATGAGTAAGAGGGAGGTGGGAAGGGCTACGATCCTCGGTGTGCTTTCTTTCCATATTATTTAAATTATCATAAGGATAATAAAAAAAGTTTTGTCTGTCCAGAGCTGTAGTCAAGCAGCAGAGCAAAGTAAGTGCGACTGAGAGCCTGCCACACTAAATTTTCTCTTCCTATATGTTTCCTTTACATATTCCCTATCATTCTATCCCTCATCTGCCCTCATATTCCTTCTATCTCCCACAAGCTGGCAAGCTAAATAGCAATAGTCCCTCCGTGGCGTGCCCCTCCTCTACAGAGGAAAGACCAGAAAACCGGAAAAGGTTGAGTACTTCCAGCCGCCCATCAGGTTGCCTCGCTCCAGCTTGAGGTAGGCGCGGTCACCTTTCTCCATTTGAATCAGAACACCGTTACTGGCCGCTTCGCGTGTGACGTCCTGATCCCCGGCGAAAGCAGAGATCACTGGCCAGCCATTGTGCATCAGGCTCACCTGTAACATGGAGGCATATAGATTAGCTGGTCGAATCCCATTGGTGCAAAAGGACGTACTTTCTTTTGTCTGTCTAATTTTGCTTAAAGAAACTGAAAAGTGAATTTTCTTGAACAATTGAGCATATAAATTACTAAGCAGGTATTGCTGGGCTGAATAAAGCACACATACAAAACCCCAATGAGACGACAGGAAACTGTAATGTTATTAGTAGAAATCAAAGCCTGTTTTAATCTTCTAACCAACAATAACATGCATAATCTATACATGTTTGTTCCCTTTCTTTTGCTCGCTGACAAGTCCCTTGATAATATAGTAGACAGCTCCCCATAAAATCATAAATGTTGATCAAAGCATTTATGGGCCTTTGCCAGAGGAAATGAAAATGGCACATTGCTTTATTTGTGTCTGTTTTTCTATGCCAGCCATTCTCAGACAGAGCCAGAAGAAGGGTGAAAATGACATTTGATACCGCTAAGAACTCTCATGGATGAATAAGCCTGTGATTATTAGAAAGACAACTCTGAATGATGTGCATGACCATCAGATACACAAAATCAGATGCAATCATTATCAATATGCAAAAACACTGTTACACAATGAGAAACCACTCTTACACAGAGATAAAAAAAAAACACAAAAGGCTCACCGATAACAAACCCTCATCATGACTCACAGAACTCCAAGTGACACTCTATATCATTTTTTTCGGCTGCCTTTAACCTTTCCAAAAACAAACCTCCAGCTTTGAGGCCCTGTAATTCTAATTACATCCTCATTCGTCAAGTACATGTAAAACATACAAATGAACCATTGTATGGAAGAACTCAAAAACAAGATGTGAGATAATGTGAATGGATCTCAACACAAAATTTAATGCTGCATTTAACTGAACCAACAGTCAGCTTCCTGTCCAAATGACGCAGTGAAGTGATGGAGGACAACCCCCCTCTTTCTCTTTCTCTCTCTCTCTCAGTCCCTTTGCCTGTCTCAGTCATACATAATGGTTGGACACGAGCGATACGACAAAATATTTTTCCTCCTCCTTTGTCATATCTATTCACAGGGGCATTATTTTAGGTCAGAGAGTAATTTTTTTAATTACCGTCTGTCACATCTGTGGGTTTTCAAAGAGAATTTTGCTTTACAAAATATGGGCAGTAATCAATATTCAAATGCATGGCTGTCTGCGGCTTTGTCTACTGAAAATTGTGGCTTTAAGCTTTGTATGAGAAGAACTTTCTGTGACAATTAGACTCCTCAGTCTGTGTCAGTATCCCCAAACCCAACAAAATAGGTGTTAACTAAATCATGTTTGTGAGTTTTATGACACAATTAACTTATAATGAAAACAACTGACTAGAATTTTAAATAGAGAATGGGATTACTTGATTGTGACACCTAAACCAGACCAGAATTTAAAAAGCTTTTGCCCATCAGACACCAATGTTGTCAGATTGACTTGTCCTTTGGATATTGAAGTACATTACTCTGTGACACAATATAAAATTGACTACAGGGATATGACCAGAGGTTTTAAGTTGAAAGAAACTGCAGTAAAATAGATAAGATATATGTACACCCAATGCATGCAGTCTTACTTCCAAACAATTGATTGGGACCCATACAGGTACTATGTGTGTTGCTGGATTATTCATGGAGCCTTTCAGATCACTGTTTGTGTGTGTCAGTGTGTGTGTGTGTGTGTGTGTGTGTGTGTGTGTTTATCATATGTTCTGCATTCTAATAGAGAGGCCTGCTCCTCCCTCTCAGATCAACAGAGTGGAATTTATGTTTTCTTTGAAGTACTAAGTGTGAATGTAGATGAAACAACAAAGGAAATATTTATCTTGTCAGCTAAACAAAATATTTCACACATAGTCAGCTGTGTTACTCCAGCCAAAAATATGGAAGGAGTTGAGAACAACTTTGTTTACAAAAAAAGGTGGCACTTGAACAGATTGAAGCAAAGGACTATACAAAAACCAGCATTAAATCAATTATAGATCTGTGCAAGATAATATGCTTTAAAAATTTCAAAAACATTTTCTGTTTGGCCTGGACACATATTAATTAACTTAGCATTAGGACAATACTTTTATTTTAAAACAATCAATTGAAAATACCATTCTGTCTTAAAAAGTCTGGCCTATCACAATACACAGCATAACCTAGCCCATAAGCTCCTCCTTTACTACTGACCTGATTTTGCGCAAAATCATTGCATCTGATAAAAGGTATAAATAAATGTATAAGGTACAAATATAATTCTTGTAATTCCTCTGAGCACTGTTAAAAAAAAAAAAAAAAAAAAAAAAACTAAATAGGTCTTCCAATGCAAGACTATTCACGTGTTTTCTCTTGTATTATTTGTCCTAATTAAATGATCATAGTTGGATTAGAGCTTTGGTTTCAATATATGTATCGTCTCATTTTATATTTGATTGTGTGTGTCGTATACACAAATCCAACTCATTGTCTCCAATTAATCAACGTTTCATTGCATTTTAGTAACGAATAGGGATATGTGTGATTTAACTTGCCTCTAATTCAGTCGCCGATCAGAGCGGAATAACGGAATGTAATTGTGAAATCTCCGTGAAACAAGACAGCGACTGCGCTTTAATTAGCCAAAGATTATCTACATATTTATAAGTATTACTTGTGCTGTGCAGATTTCAACAAAAACAGGAAGCGAATCTGTCACGCGTGTTCTCTGTCCATGGTCCTGAACACGCGCCAGTCTTGTCTACGCGCCAAATTTTAGTCTGGTTGTTAATCTCGTGCTAATTGAGGGAATAAAGAAAAGCGTTCCTCTCTAGACAACTGAAAATTTCACATTTTCCCACACACCACAGAACACTTCAGAGACTGGTGAGCATAAAGGTGTGAGCACTTACCTGGATCGTTTGACGATTATACACTTTCACTACGTGGAAATTAAAACTGTATATCCCTTTACGCGGGGCGAAGAAATTGCTCCTTTCCTCATCGAAACTTTTGCCAACGTTCACAAGTACCTGAAGGAGGATGTAGACATCAGAATGGAAGTCAAATAATAGGCTACAGTACGTAATGTCTCTTAAAAACGTGTTGGCTCTTACTTGAAGTTTTACAATGGAAACTTGCTGTTATATAGCAGCAAACCGTTTACAGCGTTTCGTGATTCATTATATATAAGAAGAGATGTAGGAGAGTTTTATGACAAGACAAAGAAGTTCACGGCTATTCGATATAATTGAAAGCCATTAGCCTGTAATTGACCTTTAACGAAGTGGAAGGGAATGTGACAGCTCCCCAGACTACACATATCATTTAGATGTTTGATTGGTGTGATCTTTCTTTGATTTTGTGATCTAGTTTGTATTTGTAACTGTGACATAAAATTTCTCCCGCAATTCCCAACCGGAAAACGCGTAAAAAGTAATCAAACAAAAGAAGTGCCCATTTCCACAGTGACAATTTACCTGATCGAAGTAGATCACCATTGTTCGATTGCTCATCTCCGACGGCTCGTGGTTCGTGTTCCTCACCACGGAAAAAGCCACTTTGGCGCTTCCCGAGCGCACCGATATCCCAAGAGCCGTCCCAGTGGGATCCGAGGTGGGATTTGAGTCGCACACGACCAAGCATTTCCCCTCCAGTACGATGGGCTCTGTCTCGTTCTGTGCGTATGCATGACACATTAACCACACTGCGCCTAGCACCAACGTCAACATCATGCCAACTTCACTCCGCAACTAACAGCAGTCTTCTCCCACAGACACAGCGCGCTCAAATCCCAAACCAAAATCACTCCAAACCTGTCCTCAATGTAAAAAAAGTGCTTCCAAACACTTCAAGTCAAAACTACAAGAGTTTTCCCACTCGTTCCCGTCTCAGTCCGTACTGGAAGAGCCGACTTTAAGCGGATCAAGGCCCTTACCGAGCTCGCGCGCAGTAGAATACATATCGCGTGGGGTCCGTCTGCTCGCGCGCTCAATTATTGATATGTGAGATATTAGAAGTGAAACACAAAGGCTCGCGAGCGCAATCCTCCCGCCCTCCCCTCCTCGCCCCCAATCAGCGCAGGAGACCGGCTTTACTTTTCCAATCCTTTTCCAAGCCAGTGCACGGACCGCCTCTTCTCGTGACAGCGCCGGTGGGGTCCCACCCCTCAAAAGAAGTATCTTACAGGTGCTCTTCTCAGCAGACAGAAGGGGATGACACCCAGATCTTCGGAAAATGGGGGCGCATTATTTTGTCATCGTTCTACCGGACACAAGGATGCAGTTTGTTCTTCCGTGCCATGTTAAAACATTACTCAACATGAATGGATTGTGAGCGCGCGGAAATACAGCGGAGGTTGTCTTCATGAACGCCGGATGGAAGAAGTTCACGAAGTTGTTTTTGCTCACTATCGGACTCCTATTGCTCAGATAAGGACACTTCAGGAAATCAGTGATGCTTAGACATTCTTCTACAGATGGACAAGCCAACTTCAAGCAGGGAGAACTATTGTGTTACAAAAAGTAATTTTAACAGAAAAATTATATAAAAATGCTAATACAATAAACTGGTGTTAATTGGTTACCTTATAAAATGTAAAGAAAAAAAAAAAAAAAAAAAAAAAAAAAAAAAAAATATAAATATATATATATATATATATATATTAGATTTAATAGACAATAAATGTAATTTTATTGTAAAACAAAACAAAACAAACAAACAAAAAAAAAAAAACAACGTGAATGAACTACCATAGCTATAGCCTACTTTATTTGCATCAACATTTTATTAATATTCAACAAAAAATAACAAGTATCTTAACAGTCTGAAAACTATGTTTTGCTTCTATGAACCGTTTAAAATAGTAAAAATATATATATTCCTGAAAGAAAATAGTAAAAGTCGATCCTGCAAGTTTTTTTGCACTTTATTTACATATAGGCCTATTTTATTTACTTCATAAGAGTGTTACTTTTTTTTTTTTACTTAGTTGTTATTTGTTTTGAAATGGGGTTTTATAATAATGTGCTGTCTAGGCCTGTATGTAGTTTTGGCTATGGTTCATAAATAAAAAAGCCAGTACAATGTGCTATATTCCACAAAGCAGAATTTAATAGTTCAAGTAGTCTACATTAAGTGAATACACATGCAGAATGCCTCCCATAACATTTGAAACGTTGAAACCACGGATGAGAGCTTTTTATTGTAAATTTAAAATAATTGTAAAGAAATGTAAAACACTAATGGAAGTCGTTAATTCAATCAATATCAAAAACAATAGCATATTACATTTCCAGCTGACTGTAATATTCTGACGTAATATAACCCCATCAATCTTTGCACATTTCCCTCAATAAAAAAATGATGATGAATTCTGAAAACACGGGGATGCATGCTTAGGATATTTACGCCACAAAATTTAGGGAGCATATGCTGTTGCTCAAAATATTTCGCCCAGAGTTTGAACATGTTGATGGGATGTGGCGCCTGAGGCCCGCGCGACTCCCCTTTTTTCTGACAGCAGCACTCATTCTGCGCCAGCGCAGTTCCAACATGACATTTAATAAATGAGATCACTGAGCAGGTTTAAGCAAGAAAAGGGACATGGCGAGCTAAACAAGAACAGAGGACGAGCTTGACATTTGAAAGAAACAGCGACAACAAAGCATGTATGAGAATACGTGAGTTGAGCTGAAGAGTTCATTAAATTGGATGCCATCCTAAAGGAAAACTGTTTTTTGGTTATCAGAACTGAAGCTGGTAAATGGATGAGTTAATAAATAAAATTAAATTAAATTAAATTAAAATAAATAAAACAATTGAGTCACAGATATTTTTGTTTGCACACCATTGTATGGGCACCTGCTGTTACGGTGAAAGCAAAGAGAATAAATAGTATCTCACCACCTGTATCTCACCGCTGTATCTCAACAGGAGCGGAAAGCATGCTGGTCGGGAGTCAGCAAGTCACCTATTCACTTTATCAAAAGGACTGTTTTAAAGAAGAGATGATGAGCTATAGGCACAGCTTTAGTGAAGTCAGCAACCCACAAGATTGCATTGGTGTACTGTTATAAAAAAAAAAGTTTAATTCATACCATAAATGCCCTAAAAGTAGAAATCAACATGTTGAATGTTAAAAAATGCAGTTATACATTCAACACAGTACACTTTGAATTTATACCAACTGAGAAAATTGAAACAAAACTCTAAAAACTAGCTGGATGAAAAGGATGAAGGCAAAGATTTTTATATAGTATATATATTCTTGGATTCTGTTCAAAATCTAGTTTTTGTTTTTCTTGTTTTGTTTTTTATATTTTTTGTTTCTGCTTTTGTGTTAATTGTTCCTTCTCGTTTTACACTTTTGAGTTTGGTAATAATTACAAATAAATCATTCTCTTAAGAATGTTTATATGGCATTTATAACTATTCAAACAAACAAAAACACATTTTGGAAACCATATAATAATCATTGAAGGCCTAGTAGCACATTAATAACCTAATGCACGTTATTTAGAGATCATGTACTGTAGAATGGATGGATGGACAGAAGGACGGACAGACAGACAGATATGACAGTCACCTGATGCTGAAGATGAACAATAAAAGCCAGGTTAGTGGAGCGTCAGGACAGATGTGGTCTTGTGACAGCTTCCCTGTGAGGGATGTCCTGTCACACTCCGCATCCCTCAGGTCTCGTTGCATCATTCTGTTGCCCAAGGTGCTTCCATCTCCCCGCATCATGAAGCGAGAATGGTGTAAATAAAGAAATACAGAGAGAGAGAGGGAGAGAGGTGTGTAAGTGACATGTTAGGCGTAACGGTGTGTGTGCTGGTGCCAGCTGGCTCGCACTGCCTGGCTGCTAGTGCAGGAAAACACCTCTAGTACATAATAACAGAATGCATGTCTAAATGATGAGAAAAAGAAAATCAAGGTAAGTATATATCCCTCCCAGCAGAGTAAGACTACCTGGTACACAGTCATTAAAGAACAATTAGCATGCAAACACCTCAGTTCTCAAAAGGAGAAGTTAACAACCAAAGTAATTAGCACACTAAAATATTTATAACCTTGCAAATGACATGTTTTCCCTGAGAGCCTCCATAACTCCAAGCATTCTTTAGTTATTGTTTGTTTATGGAGAACTAAAAAGCAAGCTTCTCACAGAGGTGCCTTGGTTTCACAGTTTTGTAACTAAATACAGATTCAATTGACTGCAAATAATCCTCCAAGCTAAACTGTTTTCAATTCCAAACAGGATTGGGAGGCATAACCAATATTGCTGAAAGCTTGTTTCCCTCTCTGAAATGAAAGACTGATACTAATCATATTAAAACTTGAGGTTGGCACACTGTATATTTAATGAACCTTGTTCTCTTTTCATTTTACACATTTTAAGGGGAAAAATGATGATTAACTTGATTAGGAGAGGACTGCAAACATTTTTTTGCTGGGAATAATCCAATCAAGAATGTAAAGTGTTGTAAATGCAATTTGACAAATCACATTAGTCTGTTATTGGCAGCCGGTTGGTGCCTTGTCAGAAATATTGTTTCTGTCCTGTAGGCGATTCAATAATATGATTTTAAAAGAGTTTGGCTCCAGTCCACTCCAGCGGGGACGTACAAGGACAACAGGGAAGGTGTACAATGGTGTCACTGCTTTAAATGATTTATTATGTGTCAGCAAGGGAAAGGTGTGTATGGTTGTTTACCCTTCAGAATGTATTTTAAATTCCAATTTGATTTTGAATTTTGGTAGCAAACAAAATATAGAATTGCAATTCAATTTCGAATGTAAGGAAGTACAATTGCAATGAACTGAAATTCATATAACTATCTAGAAAAGCAAAGTTTGGCAAGCAAACTCTGACTGTTTATAGGCCAAAATTTATGGGCTTGGGCAGAAAAAATGAGAGAGATTCAGTTCTGAATTTTGCACAACCCTGGTATACAGATTATATGATCCTAATCAAGTTAACAAAGAGACATAGGCATACACTGAACACTTAAAAAATGAATACTTTGCTCTCTAAGCCAGTGACAATAAGGTTAAATTATTGAAATGTTCAGTCACCTTAATCATAGTTTGCATACACAAAACTGCGTAGTCATGGCATCTTGAGTGTATGAGAGGCTTTTATCTGAATGCATTCTCAGATTAGACATTCTTAATCTAAACATAAAATATCCATCCGATTTCCATGTTCCCTGCTGCTTTGCGCTGGAGTTATGGTGCACTCAGCTGGCTGGGAAAATAACCATTAAGGCCTTGCAGTGGAATAGAATAAATATTGCATGCAGTGATATAGGACTCACTTGACTCTTAAAGAGACAGTCACAAGACTCCTTAAGGGCAAAACTGCAGAAACCACTAAATCACTTTAAAAATCTCCAACAAATGTTGTATCTGTGAAGTAACTGCATGAATGGAAAGAGTAGTGTCATATTTTGATGTCAAAGCAACTATACATCAGGTTAAGGAGTCTCTTAAGGAAATCCACATGGTTTAATTTTTAGTATACAGCACCATAAACTTATGACTCATATGACATTGCATATAAAAATAGAAGCCTATGCTTGTGCCATACTGCATGTAATATTATTCAAAGCGGTTCTCCTTCAGAAGAGGATGGGAGGAACGGAGGAGAGATTTAGATGAGAAGGGTAGCGATTGAATAATCATATAAAGCAGCAGTGTGCGAGTCCTATGTGAACGATTCACTTTTATGGTTCAAGATGTCTCCCACCTGGTGCACAAACAATAAACCTCCATAACAATAAAGACAATGTTTTACATACAGGCAAGTCTGCACATGTGCACCCACACGCACTCTGAATCACCCTGCCGGGCCCGGTGAATCTGCTGCTCTAGCCTTTTTTTGGCGCAGAGGCCTTCAGACCCCCTCTGCCTGTAACGTGTGTAATCATGGCTTTCATTTGGTTACAGGAGCGGAAGGGCTGGCCAGAGATGGCTAGATTAAATCTTCCATGTGTCAGAGGAGAAGAGAAAACAGCATTGCGCTGTCTAGGGAGAGCTGGTGAAAAATAACCTGTCATCACTTTCGCTGGTTTTGGCCGCTCTCTCGGTCCTCTATCGGTTCGGTTGTTCACTCACTCGATCTCTCTCTAGGTCTAATTCGCGAGGCAGGATTTTCAGGGGACAAGGTGAGAGACGCAGGCGGTCTGTAATAAAGAGAGACAGCCTGATAGGAGGCAGATGGAGGATAGGGGAGAGAAGGAAACTAAAGTGGGAGAGAGGGAAGATGCTCCTGAGAGAGAGAGAGTTAGGGACTGGAAGAAAAAAAAAGGAAGAAACACTATGTGCAAAGAGCAAGTCATGTAATATGAGGAGTATTTACCTCTGTTATGGTGCTAGTAGAGACTCCAGACAGTTGCACAGATGCTCACAGCCATATCCGAGACCTAAAGATGCTACTGAAAGACAAAAAAAAAAAAATACAACCCAACAAGCAAAGATGATCTTTGGCAAGATGCCTCATATTTAGACAGTCACAGAAACAGTTTCAGTATTGCAGGCAAATGGTGACTGAAAATGCGTTAATTGTAGAGAAAAAAAGACTGTTTCACGCTTACATTTATAGTCCAAAAGTCTATTCATAGTCTCAAACTTCATAGTATCCACCTTATTTTTCATTGCTGAAGTGAGCTGTTTTTTGAGAAGGTTTTTTTTTTCTTAATTGCATAAATATAATTCAGTACAAAAGAAACAAATAATACAGAACAAAGATAGAACATATGGGGGAATACATGGGAAAGAGCAAAACAAAGAAGATTTTTTAAATATAATTTACTTAAAAAACGTTCTATATTGTAATTCGAGTCGAGATGTCTTTAGAGCTTTTTTTATTAGAGGAGACAAGTGATGACAATAATAATTGAAGAGCAGGGTTTAAATTTAAGTTGGCTATCTAGTTTTGCGGATGTGGTATTTACCCATAATACAAATAAAGTGTTTTCTGTGAATGAGACTTCACGATACATTAGCCGCTGTACAGAAATATCGAGAATAACAAAGAGCAGTAAACGGTAAAACTGTTTGCGCCACAAACCAGTGTGTTTGTAATAAAGAAAATACGCTAAAATAATATGGCAAGAAACACCAGTCTGCAACATAAGACAGCAAAAAGAGCTGTTTTGTACAGCTAAAAAATACCTGGAAGCGGATGACACCGGAAGCCAGGCAGACACATTAAATTTACAAATGGCCGCTCTCCCTCTTACGGGAAAAATAAGCAAGACAGGTCGCGTGCTGCGTTCTTCCAATTAGTGACACTGACTCCGCAAATAGGCAAACAAGAACATTAACCCAGTGTTTAGGAATGTGTGAAACGTCAGCATATGAATACACAGGATTAATTGTTTACTCCGGGTAAATTATGAGCATTGAAACAATATAACCAAGGATTCCATTTAACCACAGGGTTAACTGTTTCAAGTGTGAAAAGCTAAAAGGGACCCCTTCAGGCACAACACACAGATTTAAAGGGATAGTTCACCCAAAAATGAGCATTTAGTCATCATTTACTCAACTTCATGTAATGCCTTTCTTTTGTTAAACACAAAAGAAGATCATAGAGACTTGTAGACCTCAAATGCATGTGTTAGATAAGAGAGACATCAAAAATGTGCAGTGTTGGGGGTTCTCTAGGACTGGAACCACTGCCTTGGGTGATCATCCATGCTACCATTTTTTTTTTGGCCATGTGATTGGGTTTTACATGTATTTCTGTAACCATCATAATCATATTTTACTTGGATGTGTTGTAGTCACAGTGGAAGTCCATAACAACCAGTGTTTGGACAGCCTGTGTGAAGCGGTTTCAGAAATTAAGAGATGTTGAAACACAATAGGTCACCTGCCTGATTATATTTGAAATAACTAAAGTTTTTGACATGTTGGAAATTATATTATCTAGTCATTCAACAGTACGGAAGTGCCAAACATAGATATCGGATGTAGTACAGTATCTGCAATGAACCAAAGCAGACAGGCCTAGAATAGGATACTACATATAAAACCGAAAGCAGAAAATATATAAGACAACATCATTCACTAGGTTGGCACAATTTACTCTCACATTTGATCTATTTTATATAATTGTCTATCACAGAAATATCTCATACCACTAAATGAACCTGTCAGCTTGTTTTCATACTAGAAAATGAATCAGAAACATGTGGGAAAAGATGTGTGAAGAGAGAGATATGTTGAGAAAGAACTTATAGTTGGATGAGATGTGAGAAGATATATCTAAAGCAGAAGAGAACTTGAGTATACAGGTCATGCTTTGAAGAGGTGTAATTACTAACATCATAAAGTGAAAGTTTTGTTCTAAAGTTCAATAAGTATCAAATTTCAGCATGAAACAATTAATGAAACAATCTGTACTACTGATTTTTTTTATGACAATAAATGAGTGGTTTTAAATAACTGGATTGTATAATGAAGAGATAGAATAAGATTATGTTTAGGATAATTATAAGCACGTTTTAAGTGGGTGAGGGTAGTGACTATGATTCTGTGAATCTGTGATTGTGATATGTGTGAGTACTAAGAAGTTGAGGTTTTGCTGATTAATGTGACACAGTTAGCTCCTGATTGTACATAGATTCTGTAACTACACAGTCTGGCACCAAAAAAAAAAAAAAAAAATCTTTCTCCAGTGATGGCCATTTAAAAGTATCAGAGTATTCTGACAAAAAAAAAAATGTTTTGCAAGCAACTTTTAAAAACATTTAATTAAATTATAGTATACATTTTAATAATTCCAGATAAAATGCTATAAAAAAGTGTGAAATGGACTACTATAGTAAAGGGCTTGTGTCTGGGCAAGTTTAATCACTCAGTGTCGTAATAAGTTTTTTTTTTTGCTTGTTTTTTTTTTTTTCTTCGGCTAAAACAACGGGACTGAAGATCACAGGGTTTAAATCATATAATTCCAGGTACCTAAAGGAATAGTTCAGCCAGATTACCTGAGAATGCACTCACCATGGTTTTTATTTTGGGGCCATCTATTCTTTAAAGTTTAAGAACACTAACTTTAATAGATAGCCTTCTTACTATCTATATAGTATACTACTATACAGTGTGTGAGATGTGCGTCTCACGTTTGAGACACACTAGACTGTTAGTATAAATACTGTAAACGCTTGACAGCCCCTGTAGCATGCAGATACAGTCTGCACTAAGCACATGAGGTGTGTGTATCCTCAGTAAACAGAGTATAGGAGTGGTGTGTTGACAGAAAAGATCAATACTTGGGCCACTGCTGATGGGAAACGGAACAATCTTCACTTCTGATCCCTCGATAATAACACTGCCAGTGTCACAGACACACATACGCTTGTCACTCAACCTGATGAGCATCTTACAATCTCTCTCCCCAATCTGTGTGTATATGCCACACATTAAACTGCAAAATGGCTTAAACTCAAATGCAGTCATGCATGTAAATGCATACTCATCAGATTCTGTCTGATGAATCACTGATGAGGCAATGGCTGCTTTGGGCTTGGGTCAACATGAGGTTCTTTCATCTCAAGCTCTATATTCATTCCTGGTGGCTACAAATGTGAACAAGTACTGTGCTGTGTACACTTGACTGAATTCAAGAGAGACAGGATTCTAGTGGGAGAGCTAGATTGGATGGGTACTTTGGCTGACAAGCATAATAAATTCTTTAAAGTGTCAATCAAATGTCAGTCAAAGATCGTCACCAAGCTCATTTTTCTCCATTCTATTTGTAATGGCCACTTTTTGAGATCCAAACATTCCCTGTATAAAAACCTGCCTTCCATTTTCTTCATATAGAATATTCTGTTTCACTCTTAAAAACATTAAATTACAGAAGTGAAATATGTTGTAAACACTATTTCACCTTATACTAACATACACTATTCAAAAGATTGGGGTCAGTAAGATTTTAATATTTTTGAGTGTTTCTGAGTCTTTTATGCTCTATTTAGAGCATAACACTTAAGACACTATTTATTTGATCAAAAACACAACAGTAAAATTATAAAAAATGATTACAATTTAAATAACTTTTTTATATTTCAATGTATTTAGAATTGTAATTTATTCCTTTGATGGAAAAAGCTGAATTTTTAGCAGCCATTACACCAGTCTTCAGTTATTAAAAATAAAATAAAAAAATACTTTTTACTTTATAATTATAATAATAATAATAATAATAATAATTATTATTATAATTATAAAATGTTTGTGTCTTCAGAAGTGAAAGCAAATTCTTTTTTACTTTTATTTTATGTTCTTCCGTTTCAGGAAAGGAACATTACGTATATGAAATGAGACTGAAGTGTTGCTCAGGTAGCAATTTGCATTCTGAGACTGTTAAAATGTACCTTATATGATTTTGAAGATAAAAAGCTGTCTGGTTCATACGTCCTAATGAATCTAAATGTATGCAAAGATACAAGTGAACTTGACCATGTTAACATTGCGCTGAGAGAGGTCTTCCTAAAGTGCACTCTTAACACACATTTAAAGAGAGAATGAGAGTGTGCGTCACAGCCAAATACAGAGACAGTTTAAAAATGTGGGTATGCAGAGAGATGCACACTTCCACACCTCAATAGCCAGCTATGCAGGGGCCAACAGAACAAGTATGAGAAGAAAAGAAAAACAGCAGATCAGTTAAAGGAGAAAACAAAATGGAAAAGACAGAGATGAAGAGGCAGAAAAGAGATGTGATGTCATGGTAACAGAAAAGTGTTCTTTAAAAGGCAGAGAGGAAAATACATGCTGGCTGTAAACATGCAGAGAAGATTCATATGAGAGTAAATAGGACTTTGTTGCTAAACAAAGATGCAATAAAAATGTAAAATTCTGACAGTTTCCCTATCTTCAAGTCACTCAAAAACCAAGACATTTTGCAGAATATCCATAAAGCTCTTTTCTGTACAACAAAAGTAGATTAAGACAATTATTACAAAAATATTTCAATTTCAAATAAATGCTGTGCTTTTTATTCATCAAGGAATCCTGAGAAAGGTATCATGGTTTCAACAAAATTATTACACAACACAACCATTTTCAACTGTAATAATAAGAACCATTTCTTGAGCACCAAATCAGCATAATAGAATGGCTATCTTGAGCTCTCTGGATATAGACTTGCTGTATGTGGTAGAGGAAATCTCAGACAAATTACACTACGCATTCTTGTGTCTGATATCTGGCTGCTAAACAAGCACACACAAACAAACTCATATGTTTGATTACAACAGTATGTGTATCCAGCATATTAGGGATGTAGAATCCATCTACTAGATGGGAACAAGAGAGACATCAACACTAAAACAATTCCCTAAACTCCTTCCATGTCTTGGTTTCAGTTTTCTGTCTGCTGGTTTCTCTTGCACCTATGATTTCTCTTGAATCATAATTCAGACTCTTCTTGCTCAATAATCTCTTGTTCACTCTTTTTGTAATACTCCACCACACCCCCCTCTCTCTCTCTCTTTCTCTCTCTCTCTTTCTGGTGAGAGAACAGAAACGGCCTCCTGTTAGTTGAACAAGGAGCAACTCCATACAGCTGGAGAAAGGTCACTAATGACAGGCCTTCAGCACGGCTGTCAGAATAGCCCACAGATATCACACACACACACATACACAATTGCCTCCACATTCATTGAGCCACTCAGAGAAAAAGGCATAATAAACTCAAATGACAGATAGTGAAATGGATAAGCAAACAAACAGACATAAATGACAACCGAACAAAAGGCCAAAAATAAAGATAAATGAATGAGTGGATGGATAAACGATGGACAAAAGAATGCATATTGAGTCAGAGCCACTCTAGTGAGGAAACCATGACAACATTAGACATTTTTTTTTTTAATTGTTGCCATCTAGTGGACCAAAGAGACATTAATTTCATAATGGGTTTAAAAATCCCACTTATGCTTAACAAGCACACTTTTGTTTACTTTTCTTTACATTTTTTGTTGTTTTATGTTTTAGTAATTTTTATTTATTTTAGTGTTTAGTAGTTTTTGGGGATTTTTGTAGGATTTAATTTTTTTTTTTTTTTGTGTTTTGTGGTCTATAATGGATGTGGTATGCATTTATCATCACATGATGACAATATAGCCACACTCTCTCACTCAATCACATTCATTTACTATCACTAGGTCCATGTAGCCTCAAGGCTTGTGTGGCAATAGTGAAGCAGCGGTTCAGCACTACATCATACTGTCCTCTGTCAGTGATCTCACATCACATCCCTCCAGCCACTCGCTCAACATCACCCAACCAGCAGGCCCACATCAAGCCTGCTACAACTGTTCCAGGTCTCAGAAAAACCCTGAGGGGATCAGATACTCAAAGGCCTGTGGTCACAGTGTGAGATAGGGATAGGCCACAATGGTCGACTAGTGGTGTTTAAATTAGCATAGTGTTAAACAGTTCACTCCGTAAAACTCTCAGAAAAGTTCTGTATTAATAAGTGCCACAGTTGAGTCACTTTACATTTCATGTTCGAAATGTTTAAAACCAAAAAGTGTCAATATCTATTTTCGAACACATGCAAACTTCTTACTTAAATGTCTGTGTAATATGAAACAAATACTGTCTAATTATACAGCGCTGTAATAACTAATAATTAAAACAAATACTGTCTAATTATTGTGATATGTAATAATTAATTAAATTAAAACATGAAAGCCTTACCGTTTTGGAATGAAATGAGGGGTGAATAAATGATGACAGAATTTTATGTTTTTTTTTGTGAACTATCCCTTTATTTAGTTGGCTAGAGACAATTATGAACGTATCCAGTTATGCACATTTAAAGTATAAGAGTCCTTTGCCTGTACACAGTGCTGACACTAATAACGTTTTCTTAGTTTATGTTCATTTACATTATAGAGGATTTGATGTGGTTCCCTGTGCGCAGTTTCATATACAAACCAAAATGTTTGTTTGCTGCACTGCAACTCAGAAAATTCCATTTCTTGAATAAGTGCCATGTGTATTTTTCTTCAATAAAAACAACATTCTAAATTGTTTGTGACCTACACAAATAATAATTCCTCTTTTTGCACTCTTTAAGAGGCACAGTGAGTTTTCCTTAAAATCGTTTGTATGAAAGATCATGAAGGATCGCTTTGGAAAGAATCGGGGAAGCAGGGAGAACGCCAGTTGCAAAGAGATATGGTTCAGGAGAAAAGAGAGATGCAAACATACGGCTAATTGGGATGTATGAGTGCGGAGAAATGAGGAAATATGAGGGAAGTAGAGAACTGGGAAGAGAGGGTATAAAGAAAGTGGAGAAGAGCAGGTAGAGGTGTGTGAGAGAGCAGGAGAAAGCAGAGGGAGGTGCATACTGGACCTTGGTGACCCAGATGGAGGGCATCTGTGCATTCTGCTGAGAAGAAGAGCACTGAGGGAAGAAGGTGATGAGATGAGAGAAGGATGACAGGAGAAATGTGTTGTCACCTCACTCAGGGCCCATCATCTGTCTTTCTAAACCCTCACTGAGCAACAGATTTTAAACATGACACCACATGCTCTCTCTCTCACACATTTACATTGACCTGCTGTATTAGAAAAGACATGTATTTGTGCCCTTCAGCTCGCTCTTTTCTCAAACACACACTGTAAATTCCCATCAGTGCCGTGTGGGACGAGACAAAGACAGAGATCTCAGACACGTGAGCTCATCAGATCATTCTAGTGTTGACACATCATATGGCGTGTATGGTCAAAACCAGGATAGTACAGGTAAGTGAATTGGATTAGAGCTGGTTCATCTCAGGCTGAGAAGACACACAGATAAGAGAAAGACGCTCCAGGGCGAACGCACTGCTTCTGAATCTCCATCAACAAACACCCAATCTCTCTGAGCATATCAATCAATATTTTGCATCATATGAATCATAAAATGTACCATTTGCCAAAGCAACTATAAGTTGTTTAATCTGTTAAACACATGGTCTGCAGACCTGCCAGAATCAGACAGCAAATATTAGTGTGGGGGGGGGGGGGGGGAGGGGGGGGTTCACCAATGCTTTTGACACTTTGACACCCATGTACATACAGCTCCTCCCTGATGCCATTAGTAGAAGCAAACAGCCATCAATTAAACAGGAACTTTGATGGAAATGTTTTATGTCTTTAGGTAATCGTGGTTGGTGCAGCGATGGCAATTATTGGGTTGTTTTTATATAATCCATTGCCTGTCTCTCCCTTACAATGACCTTGTTTGGAAAAAACAGATCAATAGCAAGAAGCAACGCTGTACATCAACTCAACCCATCGCTGAGCTAATAAAGAACCAGTGCCACGACCCCTGACCAGCCAATTTAAAACCCAATCAGAGAGGCCCCAAGGAGCCCAGAGAGAGTTACAGCAAGGCCAGTGTCCTCACACAGACCTGGAGCTTTGAACAGAGGAGCTTAATCACGTCATCCTGATTATGAGTGGCAATCAGAGCATAGGCTAACGTACAGCAGGGATGCTATAAGTGATAATTATACTGGTCCTAATAACGCTACTGGATGTAGGCTACCACTCACTGATATTTCTTGTAAACCCAGATTGTTCTCCTGACTCACAGGCCATTTGTTTTCTGTCTTTTGCTGTTTTCTAGCACATGCCCACACAAACCCAAAGGGCAATTTAATTGCTCAGAGGTTTACGCGTTTACTAGTTCAGGACACTTGAAGCCAATGCGAATTCATGTTTATTTTCACAATTTGAAGTATTTTCGGAGAGAAACAGTATAACATTGAGAAAAAGCTTAAGCGGGGTGATACATACCAGAATGGAGTCTTATAACCTTGTCTCAGATGTTCCTCCTAAAAATTCCTTATAGAATATATACCGTAAAAGCAGAAAAACAAACAAAAAAAATTGTTGGGAAAAAGGCTAAACACTTTATTTTTAAGAACCAATTCTCACCAATTCCTATAAAGCACACATCAATGTCCATTGTTCGGGATGACCATATTTTAGATCCCTTAACACTACACCCCATATCTAAACTTAAACAACCACCTTATTAACTATTAATTAAAGCAGCAAAATTATGAGTTTTTATTGAGGGAAAACTCTTACTTATGTGTTCACTAAAGTTTTTTCCGGATATATGAATGAAATAGAATACTTTATGAATGAAAATATAAACACTGCTGAAAAATTGTATGAAATAATTTGTTCTTGGAAGAATTTGATAAGAAAAGTTTGAGGTCTACTCAAGTCTTTTTTCATGAAAAACATCCGAGAAGCAGGAAACTTCAACTAAAGCCTCCATTTTGCTGTCTAGGAGATATAACTGATATTTTAAAGATCATATTTATGATTTGTCCTTACAGCCACATTATGGCATTTTTAAACTTTTAATTTTGATTTAGTTTTGACATTTGGTGATTTTGATTTAAAGTTAGTTTAATTATTTATTTGGTATTTCTTTTGTGTTTTTTTTTTTTTCTCGCCCACAGCCAACAGCAAAAACACTGTAACAAGGGGGTGACTAACCAGAAAGTCACGACAATAAGTGCACATTCAACTGCACATCTAGAACAGATCTCGACATCTTCCAACTAATTCAACATCTTTCACTTTCATCTCTGTCCCAGCAGCACAATGCACATCTGCCCATCCTGTATGTGGAAGAGGTGTCACAGAGGAGGCACAAGGGGGCCATCTAAAGGCCTGGAGGAGAACAGCATGCATAAGGGGGCCATCTAAAGGCCTGAAAAACTTAGACTATAGCAGCTATACCGAGTAAGTGAACAGGGCTTGTAGTGACAGTTGTTGGTGGTTATTTGACAGGTTGAGCAGCACTGTAGTCTCTAGAGCCTGAATCAGCAGTTCAGTTCTCATCTGTATCTATGTACCACTGCTGTTCACCCTGCACAGTGTCACTCTGCCTACACCCATTAACCGTATACAAAAAGACAAACATAGTAATATGTAAAAAATACCAAGCTCCATTTAACATAAATTAGCCTATTATTAGGGTTACATGGAGACGATCAACATCTGTTGCATTCAGAACATGCTGAAGATACTGTATTGTAATGTACTGTAGCTTTTCAGCACTCACAGTCTTTACCTGAGGTGTCAGCCTTGTTATTATATTCCCCATTATGTGATAAGAGAGGAACTGTGAACAGTCGTTATTAGTTTAAATTTAGCTTAAATGCGAGCGGTGGCCTGGTGATCAGCACACATGCTCCAAACATATTGAGCTGTTGGTGCCGTAAATAGAGTAATATGAATTTCAAATCTAACAGCATTTCCCTATTCCTTTTCCCAATCTTTCCAGTGCTCGCTTGAACTCTTCTGTGAATAAAAAGAGGAAA
This sequence comes from Cyprinus carpio, assembly GCF_018340385.1. Lineage (NCBI taxonomy): Eukaryota > Metazoa > Chordata > Actinopteri > Cypriniformes > Cyprinidae > Cyprinus > Cyprinus carpio. The sequence continues at coordinate 20,420,333 of NC_056589.1, forward strand.
GGAAACTGGCTCTAGCCACTCTAATAGAGGCATCAAGACGGTTTATGCAAATTAGATGGTACTGTCCATCATTTGTCAGTATACCCTCTCGAAATGAAGTCGCCCAGAGATCTGGCTGTCACTCTGGTACATGCTTGGTAGCAAAACTGTCAAACTATTTCACACAGCCAAGCACAGAAAGGCTCTAGATTATGTGTCTGTCAGTAGAATGGTAGCTTCTCAGCAGATGGCTTCAGTCATATATGTATGGGCTTAGCTAGATAATTTATGAAGGTCCTGTTTATAATTCCATCAGAAACAAATAAATCAAATCAGTGATTGTTTTAAGGATAATTTTACTTGTTATTTTAAAAAATGTATTTTGACTTAAAGTGACTGACTTATACCACTAACCACAACAATAACATGGCTCAGGTGTTGGACTATTGCACTGATCAGCTTAAAAAGGAGAAATAAGTTTCTCTAAGTGATTTAATCACGATCAATTACAGCACATCTGCAAAGACGTTTGGTAACAATGTAAAAAAACTTTACTGTCTTTTTGATCAATTGTAATGCATTTGATTGATATAAAAGTATTTTATCTAACTGACCCCAAACAATTTAATGGTATTGTAACCATTACTCACCTGGGAAAACAACAACAACAATACTAAACTTGCTCCAACATTCATGAGAGACTTTCCACGAACAGTACTGCATTAAAGTGCCATCTGTAATTTCCAAAGCTTAGTGAGTTTCAGCAGGCTAATCATGGCTTAATTTGATAGTATGTTATTGCAATCAGTGTTGTTTTTGTGTTTACTAACCTCTTCATACATTCAGGGACTCAAGGGGAAGAAAATATTCTCTGTTCTGCCCCGTCCTAATATCTGTAAGTACAACATTTTTGCTAATGTCATGGATCATATATAAACGAAAATGTGAGAAACATTTGACACCCTCGCCCCGCATCACTGGGTAGAAAGGCCCATCGTACCTTCATCCCAGCACCCAGTTCACCGAGATCAGACTATCAAGCGTCTCTGACCTGCTTGGCATCAACTTGCTAATATTAAAAATACTAATGGCAATATGAGTGGACTTGAATATAAGAATTGTTTAAAACACATTCATTTTCCATATTACACATGGTTATCATTACACAAAATATTTGATCCTTTTCTCAGGCAGATCCACAAAAAGAGGCAGCCTCACTCTGGCCCCACAAAGAGGCCAACTGCTCCGGAAACAGGAAGCAGACAGGCCAAACAATGCAGCACTGTGATAAAGACTGACAATGGCAATTGTGCTCTAACCTGTTGCCCACGCCATTGTTTTTTCTGAGAAAATCTTAGAGCAGTTGTAAATTATTTTTGGGCCAAACAGCACAAACAGAAAAACCAAAAAGGTTAGAAAAAACTTACCGCTTTCTTCCATTAATCGGCCAAACAAAACAGTCCTTTCCAACATCATGTCAACCGTCAGATAGCCCGATTTCTCAGGACAACCTGTTTCAGTGTAAACTGGCAGATTCAGAGTTCATTTGTGAATTATGCAGTCAACAATAACAACATTACAATGTTAGACTACGAATTACAAAAACCATAACTGATTGATACTTGTCAGCCCCCTATTATAACAAGTAACTGTGGTACGGTACTATTTACAGTGTGGTTGTCAGATGATATTATTCCTAAAAATATACCATGGTAGTGAATATTTACCTTATACAATAATGTGTTGATTTTTATTTTTGCAATTACTGGCCAAAAGGAAATAAAAAACACCAAAGTATTAACACACAAAAACCAACCCCATGATAGTAATTATAAATTCTTGTTAGTTAAGTGCAGAGAAAAATGCGTTCAAGTAGTGTCTTTACGTTCAGCTGTTGTTGGATATTTGTTCGGCCACCAGAGGTCGCTCTTAACTCATCATTCTGTCGCACACAGTCCATCTTACATAAATTGCTAATCTCCCATCAATTCTTTGTTACAAATTATTAAATTAAGGTTTGCAGTTTTAGTGCCTCTTCCTAATGAACCCCTGAATCTATCTATAACTATTTTTCTACTTGAGTAGAACATAGCTTGTGATTCTTGTTTTAATCACCCTCCAAGGAACCCAGCAGACTTTTCCGGCGCAATTATCTTTGCAAAGCTCTGTACTTGAGTTTACTGTCCCTCATTTTAAACAGAGAACTAAAATTATTGCTTCTAATTTTTAGATTTAATGAGCAAACATTTAAAAATCACTTGAGTTACAAATAAAAAAATAAAAATAAATAAATAATCATATGTTCTTATTAGATATTTATTAAATCAATACAGCTAATAAAACACCTTGGGTTAAGATGCAGGAATAGCAGCAAGCATTAGCTGCGAGATGGGACAAGTAAGATCAAATAACAAATACAAGGCTGATGTGTTATATTGTAACTATGATTAAAAAAAAAACAAAGCCAGACAAATGACAACCCAAATTGTGGAGGCTGCAGCTGTTGTACATAAACGTGAGACGATCCATACTGAAACACAATATAAACCCTTATTCTCCTCCATTTATTCAGTTCAGCACAAATGACATAAATACCCATGAACATCTTTCTCACAGAGTGTGTTTTACGAGCCTCTATGAGTAAAATTCCGTAAGTGTGCATGTGTAAAGATGTGTGTTTGAGAGAGAAACAGGGAGTGTATTTGGCTGTCTTTTTTGCTAAGTTTTGCATGAATAAGTAATTCTGTTCAAAAACCCAGTGTGCATATATCACTTCAATTAAGCGAAAAAAAAAAAAAAAAAACATAAATTCTCTTTAATAAAAACTTTGTTACCCCAATTCAAATTGACCTTTTTCTAAAGTGACCTTTTGCTTGTACAACCTTTGCTAAACCATTGTACCACAAGATGCAGCAGGAGCGACAATCACTACCTCGACTGTTAAATACTACTCCAAATATCATAACCCCCATGAACCGCTTAAAACACCAGAGGAACACAATCAATGGTTCATGTCACTGCTAAGCCCCAGTAAGCCTGATAGAAATCAGTGTCCAATGGGTTTGTACTTACAGGCTAAAACAACTTCAGTACAAAAAAAAAACACTCAGGGAAACAACTAAACCAATTCAGTTGGGTGTCAACTCGACGAGCATGCGAAACCAGCATGTCGGCCACCAAAAACTCTTTCCCTGCGTTTTTTTGAGAATCGGATTCCTCATTGCGTCCTTCGGTTCAAAAACCAAGGAGGGTTTTAATGCTGCCGAGATGCTTTGTGAAACTGGAGAGAGTGTTGAGATAGCAATAAATCTTTTCCTCTCCGTTTTGTGGCATCAAATCCAGATATAATTGCTTATCTCATTCCATGCCTTGCTCTGAAAACCAGGCTGGGAAAAATCAACAACATGGTTTCGGTCCTTCTGGAGAGCCAATCCTCTCAGAACCCATACATTTTTATACACCGAAACGGGAAAGCACATGGAGATGTAGAGCAAAGGATTGTGAGAGAAACTGTGTCTATCATCATTATCTCAACAGTTTGAAAACCACGTTTGAACTCATCTGTCTTTTCTATTATTTCGTTGTGTATGGAATCTACAAACGGAGAAGGAAAGCCAGTCGAGGGGAACAGGTGTGGCTTGCGTATAGCAGACCTTCGTGACAGGAAAAGGCCCCAGCAGTACGAGTGATCTGTGGTTCTGTGCTGTAGAGAAGACGGTTTTAGGGAAGGACAGAGGGACACAGGAACATATAGGAGAGGAGGGATGTAACGATTCACTCAACTACGATTCTATTGATTCATGTTTTTTTTTTTTTTTTTTTTACAAAATGAGATTTAAGCCAAGTTACAAATGAAATGTGCCTTTAAAGCTTGGACAAAATGTGAACATTTCTTTGAATTGAAATATAACACTATATAATATACTAATACAGCATTGCATATATTGCTCTTGTGTGGGTTGATTGCTTTCTATTGCCTTATTTATAAGTCACCTTTGGATAAAAAAGCATCTAAGTGACAAAATTTAAATAAACGTAATGGTAATACAAAACTAAACTGAAATTTTAAAACAAGCCCCAAATCACATAAATATGTAACACAAATACATCTCTTCATATACACAAAATAAGGCATTGTCTGTGCTCTCTTAATTTAATTAGAGGCAACCACTGCATTTTAAACATTTTTATCAACAAGATGCTGTACAGGCAACATGAGCGGTTTTTAATCTAAATTAGATTTATAATTACGGAAATTTGAAGCAAAAACAGAATGTTTGACTTCCGTTTTGTGAAACCTATACATCAAAAGTAGCGCATGAAACAGCAGACGAGCGAATGAGTCGAGAGATTCACTCTCTGCAGCAGGTGGCGTTTTAAAGCGTTTCCTTGGTTCCGCTGTAAGCGAAGCTTAAGAGCTGCACTTATGAACCTTTTAATATGCATATACAGAGGCAAAATGAAAAGTAAAAAAATACAATCTCAGCTTTTCTAAAGACAGTAAGTTCCCCTCAGACATGGATTCATATGAACTCCTACCCCTAAATGAATGGCCATTTGTTTAGCATCTCAACCGATTTGAATCGTCACATATTTTATTCGATTTTTTAACCAGCTCGTTGTCTCATTTAATCGCTATTCCCTATAAGAGAGAGGTTTTGGGTGGGCCAGAGGTAAGGCCCATATTCGTTTCTGTTCCCCCTAAAAAGCGGGGAGAGATGGATAGGGAGGGAATTCAGTCCTGCTATCTGGTCACTCGGATTTGTTGGCCCAGGCCAGGTCATATTGCGTGGCTTCTGACCCGTCCATCTACGATCAACACTCCATTGTCCAGCAAAAAAACACTCTGTCCAGTGGGTAGTTAAAACCCTGAGGGAGAGAAATGATAGAGAAAGACAAGTTTGTGTATGATGGGACATCAATGGCAGCGGTCACTTAGTGCCACAGCGAGATAGACATGACCAAAAAGAACGGGAAAAAAAAAAACACTTTGGACTCCTGAGTAGTTGTAATTAAGTGTAAGACTAGATAGTCAAGTGGTACGATTAGCAGCAGAGAATGGATTTAAAACTGGCAGTGTGTGTACTATTTTTTAAAAAAAAATAAAAACAATATATTATATAATAATCAGAGGAATTTGTTAAATTGATCAAAAAGCAACACTAAAGATTTCTATTCATATAAATGCTGTTTTTTTTTCTTTACTATATATTACATCAAATCCTGAAAAAAAGTGACCATGGTTTCCAAAAAAAAAAAAAAGCAGCAGACACTATTCTAGTTATTCAACTGTGATGACAATGAAAAAACTGTTTCTTTGAGCACGACAGATGCAGATACTTAGAAAGATTTCATTCGGGATCCATGTGACTAAAGAAGAACTGTGAATCAAATTCTGTTTACCATAACAGCTAAAAACTGAAATTATAAAATATATTAAACGAGCTAAATATATCATATTTCACAATCATTACCATTTTACTGTATTTCTGATAATTAAATGCATGTGTGAGTGAGCATAACAGACTTCTTTCAAAAAACAAAAATAATATTACCAAAAACCAACAAATTCTAATAAATAGTTGTATATAATTGGAAAACACTGCCATACCACCATAAAACTAAATTTCGAGATTTAAAGAGATGTACAAACACTTCCACATCAATTCACATTTTATTAACCTTATTAACGATATAATAAAATTATACTACAGTAGAAACCTTAATATTCGTGTGTAAAAAACTGTCATACACAATCATGCCAAGTACTTTGAATCACGGAGTAAAACTGAAAAAGGAATACAGAAAAGGGGGAAGCACACAGGCTGATGATGTTAAAAACCAACCAGACAAATTCATTCCTCTCGGCTGAATTACACACAACCGTTCACCGGGCGGGCGAGAGAAAAGAGAGAGACCATGAGAGGGGCAAGGCAGCAAAAAGGAGAGTGCGAGGACCATAAAGAGCAAGACAGGAAGCTAAAGAGGGGAAGGAAACAGAGAACAACATCAAGAAGCGATGAGACCCAGACAGCTCCTGGATGGTGATTCACCAGGGATGGGAACATAAGATCAGGCGCACGCAGTAGGAGTAAATGTACAATAACTACATGACTATAAATAGTAGACAGCACCACACCAACCCCCAGCCCGCCCTGCCTCCAACTCCATCTAATGTACATACACACACACACACACACACACTTCGGTATGTGCATCACACACACATGCATTCCAGGGGTTTTACACACACACCCCCAAAAAACCACCCACACCAACAACAAACACACAACACCAAAACTTTTTTTTTGTTGCCACACCATGTTAACACAAAAACAAATGTCAGGACATTGGGTTTTGACAAGGGAAAACCATTTCAACCCTTACACACATCAAGACAGTTAGATATTTAACAACAACAAAATGCAGGACATAGTCTCAAAACAGTGGAACAATTACATCAACACTAGGCGACGCTAATCAGGCATTTGGCCAGCTGAGAATCACCAGAAGTCATGTATCATAGAAAACAGTCTCGAAAGTCTCAAAAATAGACCATATACTACTGTGTTACCATGTTCTTGGGACACACACTATAGTAGTATGGCTGGATGGTATAGTAAGTGGCAAGTACAATGTTATTCTTTGAAGTACCATGTAAATACTATGGTAATGTTATAGGAACACACTAATCATTTCAGTGCCAATTGAAAGTACCATGGTATTTCTCCCTGACATCATTACAGTACCACCGGTAACCGCCACAGTACTGTTTCAGTGAACTCTGATTATGACATCACATAGTCCATCCATTTGCCCTTGTATGCTGTGTATTGAAGCACCACACTGTTCCTCGGTCATGGTCTGTGTCCAGCTCTCTCTGTGTTGTGTGTGTGGTGTGTGTGTGTGTGTGTGTGTTTTCACCCTCTCTCTACAGTGAACCCTTTGGTGCAGGATGGAGAGCAGAATAGCTCTATCATGTTTGCTTGAATTCATCTCTTTGTCAAACCCAACCCCCCCTTCGCGCAAGCCTATTTGTTTAGCACTGACAGCAGGTTAGCCATTAAATATACATGGAGGTTGTCAGCCCAGTGGCATACACAAAGGCGGGCCCTGGCCCCTTGGGGGTCTCGGGCAGGGAGGGTGGAGGAGCAGGGCTCACGCACGAGAGAGAGAGACTCCCAAGCGGTGCACGTTTGTGATGTGTGCGAGGAGAGAGAGAGACCCTTTCCTCTCCCTTCATCAGCGTCTCCCAGTGGGATCAGGGACAGCAGTGGAAAAGGAAAAGAGGGAGGGTCAAAAGGACCGGTCTGTGCTCATGGAGCATGCGTGCACACACACATCTGTCGTCCGCTGGGGCGCAGGGTGACGCACAAGCATCCTCTCTCCCCTCTCTCCCAGAGCCGCACATCGCATACTGAGTGCTCGAGCTATCATGGGAGTTTAATGCCTTCACACACACACACTTATGTGTGAACAACCACACACACACAGCTGACTTTTAAAAAAGTTATTTTAACCCACTCTTTACAGCTACTGGCGATGCAGGCCACGCTCCGTGGAAGAATCCTTGCCAGATACTTATACAGGTTACCATGATCAACTACATTAAAGACTCTCAGAGGAAGTTCACCTACATCATCTGAATCTGATCCAGTACGTATTGTTGTTTAAAGATGCCTACGGGACTCTGGGTATATTTAAAGGTATAGTTTCACCTAAAAACATAATTTACTCATCCTAGTGTTGTTGTAAGCCTGTATGACTTTCCATGTTTTTGTTCATACAATTAAAGTCAATGACATCCATTGTTGTTTTGGACCCCATTGAATTGCACTGTATTGACAAAAAAACAAACACAGAGACATTTTCAAAATATCTCCTTTTGTGTTCTGTAGAAGACAAAGTCATAACATGGCATAAGGCTGAGTAAATAATGACCGAATTCTCATTTTTTGGGTTATAACACTAACACCAGGCTTCCGACTCATCAAGTGAAGCATGAGTGTGTGTGTACCTGTGGTGATGCAGTAGTACGTCTCATGTGGTGACACATGCTGGATCCGGTGGTGTTTCCGTGGCAGCACTAGGTGGCAGTCCTGCAGTAGGGTGACCCAGAGTGGCAGGCCGAAGTAGGAATGGGACCACTTGTGGATCTGATTAGTCATGGTTACAAAGAGACCGCCAACGCAAAACGCAACAAAAACATTCCCAGGGGTAGGACTCTGCAAGGGCATCTGGGAAAGAGAGATAGCGTAATGGAGAGGTGGAGGGAGAGATAGACGAACGATGTAATAAGGTGGAAAAAGAGAAAGAAAGATAAAATTTATGCAAATTAATACGACTTCCGATGCCCTAACCCTCTAGTAAAATACAAGCCTTATCCTTTAGCATGAGAAACATCAAATCAAATTGACCTTTCAATTTTCATATGACTGAGCAGATCACCAGCAAAAGAAAAAAAAAAGTTTGAATGGAATTTAATTCAATTGAATTCATGGAATTTTATCCAAAGAAAATTCTTTCACCATTTACCTACTTCCTGTTTTTTAAAAACAGAATGACTGGAAACCATAAATGGGAGCAGGATGGATGCTGGTTGCGTTCCAATACAACTTGTGTGTGATATCTTGTCTTATGAATTGATTTCATAGTTTTAACACAAGATCAACAAAA